>NW_015150768.1:597861-606058 GCF_000732505.1 Cyprinodon variegatus | reverse complement strand
ATCATGTCTATGATTGAATTGTATGTTTTTGGAAGCTGTGATATGTCAGGTTAAGCTGTTTAAGGGCTGCCGTTGTGTGGCGATAGTTTGCAGGATGGTGCGTGTTTTATGTGGCCATGACCGAGGGGTGAATGAAGTAAATGTTAGGTTTAGGGTTAGGTTGGTGTTGGTAATGGTTAGGGTTATGGAAATGAATGCAATATGAATGGAAATTAATGGACTAGCACTCCCCCACCCTAAAGACAGTTCTAGAAGAATAAAATAATGTACTGTACTGCTAGACATTATGTTTTTATTAGCATTACATAAGCTTGGTCATATTTCAAATTCCAAAATAGTTTTGTAGCTTTATTTCTTAGTCCAAGAATCAGATTCTAGAACAGAATAGAGTATTGTAAATCTTTCTTGTCCCTGCCTTAGTCCATGGGCAAGCTCATTTTTAGTGATATGGAGAAATGTTTTATTTTTCAAGCATTATCTTTACCTGTATATTTGAAAACAGGCTAAATGTTCTTTGTCTCTAAACACTTCTCTTTCCTATGGGTTTGATAGCGTTTCACCACAACCAGCCCACAAGGGCTTTCTTTCACTTTTTACATCTACTCTTTGAAACTATTCCTTTTCTGCTCACTCAACAAGTATACCATCTTTGATTCGCTCTCCATCAAATCAAGTACTAGTTTTCTTCTTCTCTGTCACCGTTCAGCCAGTCAGTCTTTCCCGTTCTTTGTTGCTCCCACTCCTCCACTACCTCTCAGTCCTCTGATGTTGCAATCGATGAATAAATGATTGCTTCTATTTTCACTCCGAGTGCTTGCTTGACACAAACTGCTTTGTTCTCCAGAACAATAGGACTAAAAATTTTGGAGATGGAAAAAAAAATAAAGTTGCACGCAGAAGCAACATGTTCCTTGGAGGATCTTGCTGTGAATGACACTATGAGCTGTCACTCAATAGCTGAATATATTTGCATCTTCAAGTGATGAATTGTGCATTAGGAAATATATCAGAGTTGTCTGTATCCTTCAGTTCTTGCCATCCACATCACAAACTCATACACCCTTGAATTTGACAGTTACACTTTGTTTCATCATTGTGCATGTTGGCCCTCTATTGCAATTATTTCATATTCGCTTAGGAATTCTTGAAAGTGAAGAAGGATAATTAACGTTCACATACCTTGCCCTTTTACTACTATCACAGTAGCATTCATTCTGAGAAGGAAAAAAGCAGAGAGGTCTGACCTGCTCAACAAACATAAAGGGTTGTTCACATTTTTCTTTTTCCCTCTTTTCAAAATCAAGACTTTTAGTCAAATAAAATACAAGATGAAAATGGGATAACTCCAGAGTGGCTATCACCTATCAATACATTTTATTGTGGTAGCTTCCTGGGTTTCATAATACTGTATGTCTCTTTCTCTTCCCTGCTGTTTATCTTTTATCGTTGCTGCCATTATATATTCATTTATGGATTAGATTCTTAGTTCACTCTTCTGTTCAGTGCATATTCTGTATTACTATTCTGTTAGACATCTAACCAACTTCTTCTCTGTGTGCTCCTGTTCATTTTCTCTCTCTTTATTAGTCTCACCTTTTCCTCAATCTCACCTAATTTGGTGAACTTGCTGACCATTCTTTTCCTACTTGCTTCTCCCATATATTAGCTCCCTGGTTTTAATATCTCACAGCTTGTTTCTTTGGTTACAGTGCATATGTCTTTATTATTCCATTTCCATACCTGAATTTCATGCTTTTATTCTTAAAATATTCTATTTTCAACATGCTACCCTTAAGTTTGTGTCTGCAATTTGGACCTAGAAACAATCACACAGACATCACAATCAGCTTTATAAGAGCTTAGTTGCATCTATTTAGCACAATCTATTGTTAGAGTCTTTAAAGCTAAGACCTTTAACCAAGTCAGTTATTTGAACTCCCTGGATGGGTTAAATACTGTAGCTTTGAATATATAAAGATATATTTCAGGTTTTCGGTAAATTTATATTATCTAGTCATCAATTTTCAGGTATCACTGGGTTTTCCATTAGATACTTATTTAGGTTTGACTGAGACATTCTAACATGAGGTGAGTTTTATTCTAGTCCTTAGTGGACGGTGCCCTGTATTTCTTTTTCTTGTGCCTTCTTTAACACTCCTGAATCAAATTATTAGTAAATTAGCCAGGCAATGCAAACTTAACTGTGAGCTAATTAGAGCATTAGATCAATAGATTAGAGACCCATGAATGTTTTGATCAATTTTTTTTCTTTTTCTTTTTTATTAATATATACATTTTCCAGCGACTAGATCAAGTCTTTAGAAAAAAGTATTTTGTAAAATATATTCTTCAGTGTTTTCTATATTAAGCTTCATCCATCTTCCTTTCTGCTGTTTCGAGATTTGCTTCTTATATCCCCACATGATGCCACCAACAGTGTTTTACAATCAGAATAGCTTTCTGCCAGGGGTAGGGTATTTTTTATGTTGATTGCACTGGACCAAAGCATTTTCTTGACTTTTTGATTTGTCTCTTAAATGTCAAAAGGTGAAACAATGCTGATGTATTTCTTTTAGTGCCGTATGAGCTTCTTTATGGCTACTTTTTGATGTAAGTTTTAAATACATAATCAGATTCCTGTAGCTCCTCCAGCACTAACACTGCTTCTCTCATTCATACTGTCTTTGACTGGCCTCTTTGACTGACCCAAGTCAGTTTATGGTTTTGTCACTCTTTTTTAATCCAACAGATTTTTTAGGCATGTTCCATTTGCTACACGTATCTAGAGTAAATACAGAATCAACAGGACATCTACATTTTCAGGTAGAGTTATTTTCAAATTTGAAATATTTTACTTTTTTGCAAATAACCACTTTGAAGGCTCTACAACAAAACCTGAGTGCTATACATTGCAGTATTTTAACTTGACAAATTCACTCTAAAAACAATTTTATGATGCTATTTTGAGTGAAAAAAGAGATTACGGTAAAGAGGTTCGACTTTTGAAAAAATAGTTGTATGGGTTTAGTTTTATTTAAATTTGTTAAATTTAATCAACTCTTAAGATTAAAGGGGGCTAAACAGTATCTGGCCTGAGAATTTCCCTTCACCTTGTAAGCTCATTTAAACTAAATACAAAAAGACACATCCTGAGACTTTTTCAACAATTCTTTTCATATGATTTCATTTTAAATATTTTCTCCCCAGATTAATCTCACAAGGCGCAAGTAGAAAGCAGAAATAATGTCTCAATTTTCATTGGAGCTTGAGGCAACATTGGAGCAAAACCTATTACAGGCCTAGTGTGGATTGAAATAACAGCTAATAATAAATCAGTGGGACCATAAAGTTGAGGTCTGAGAGAAGAAAACAAAAACGATAAAGACAATTCATTTTAATTATAGTACAATAAAAAGGCAAAGCAAAATACAGTCAGATGTCCCCTTTGTGATTCTCAATCTGGCACTTACATTTACAGTTGTGTCCTTGTCAGCAGTTTAAACACCTGCTCACTCACAAATTGTCTTCTTAATTTGCATTTTCCGAAATGTGCAGCTCTCAGATACACACATACAGTGCTGTGAATAATAGCCACATACAGAGCAGCTGCCCGACCTGCTCTGCCCTTTCATCATGTAGAGTATAATACCAAGTCTTCTGGGAAATTTCAAAGGAGCAGTGAATGTTGCATTTAGAAGTGTGGCATTTATAACTTGTCACAGGGAGAGAACGAAACTGACTTTTAAAACAAAACAAAAGAAGAAAAACAAAAACAAAGTATAGCCACAAGAGAAATAAAGCACAAATTGTAGGGATATATTTTAATGCATAATTAATATTTTCCCCTTCAAACTTGAAATATAAATATATTTCATTGTTGTGGAACAATTATTATCGTAGCATCACTACAACATGAATATTGGCCACTGCAGCCGGATCTTGCAAAATCCTTTAGCCACCTCCGACTATCATTTTCAAATCATTCTTGTTCTACTTCTTCCTTTAGAAAGGCTGATGAGTCTCCATGATGTCTCTTATTATTGTGAGAGTACTTATATGAAAGTACTAATTTACAATATGCCACTCTTTATGGTTGGACAGTGAAAAACAATTCACTGATGCAGCTAATGTGTCATATTAGAAGTGCCTTAGTGCATTAGTAGAAGCCTGTCTGATAAGAGGGGTTTCCACCACCGTCACTTCCACACTGCATGTACCGTAAACACATCTTGTACACTAGACTGTGAATATATCATAGGAACTCTAAATAAAATTCAACATTTTTATTACAAATGTCTTCACACAACTACACAACCACATGGATATTTCCAATGGTTGACAAAGTATTCAACAGTAGTACTTGAGTGACAATTTTTATACTCATAGCCAAATTTTACTCAACTACAAGTAAAAGTTACTCGTTTAAACATGTACTCAAGTTAAAGTATTGAGGTATTCACTTTTGAAAATACTTAAACATTCAAACATACAAATTACATTTGTACATTTCTGTCTAATTTTCAGAGTAGTTTTAAAAGAACCTTGTAACTTTCAGAAACCCCCTGATGTACTCAATGGTAGAACCACCTTCTACAAATTCTGACACAACTGTGTGTGAATGAATGATGAAAGACTGACATATGTAGAGTGTGGAGTTCCTGCAGCAATATTTATAGTTAAAAGCTTAGATAGTATAAAGCATAATATTCTGAGCTCCTGTTATTTCTTGAGTTAGCACTGGCACTCAAAACTTTGACAGAATAGTACAACCCCTTGTCTTTTTTATTCTTGGGCCTCGAGAATATAAAAATGGATTTTCATATTTCTTAGAGCTATCACAGCGATACTATACTAAAAAACATTTTCCTATTTTCTCAGTAAATAAATACTTGTATTCTGCACCACTCTAGACATTCTACAAATGTATTTAAGACAGTAGTTGTTTTGGTGAAAAAGTGGTAGATGACCCTACGATGAAAAATAAAAAGGAAGGATGATCCAGGACTGTTTCAGAAAAGATACCGTTACCTTGAAACAGATCAACCCTAAAGGTAGCTGGCAAGTCAGCAGTGTTTCTTTTTTTTTCTTGGATATGTTTTGGAGGACAACTGGCTGGACGGTATTGGATTGTTCCACCATGAAGTTATCATGTCTATCACTGCTAATCAGTGAGAATAAGGAGAAAACCATTTCTAATGTTTATATTTTTTTATTTTTATGTAATTTCTGAAGAAGAAAGACAAAAACAATATCTAAAAAATAAACTACTGAGGTGGGCTTCTTAGTGATGCTCAGGGAGTTTGCATGTTCTCCCTGAGCACGCGTGGGCTCTCTCTCTAGGTACTCCTGCTTCCTCCCACAGTCCAAAAAATGACTGTTAGCGTGACGGAAAATGGATAGAAACTATTGGAGTGCTTCTGGCAGATGGTGCAAGCTGGTCAATCTTGACGGATCACCGGCCTCTAGAGTAACACAGAACGGACTTTAAAGGTAGGTCCCTACCTCACTGTATGACCTGTCAGGTGTCCATTTTCATCATTGTTTATTTTTTTTCATGCTTAAATTTACATTGTGTGTTACTAACTTACTCCATAAGTCATTTAAATACAAAACGGTGTACCAAGGGAGCCGTTGGTATGTTACAGCTGCATATCTATTCCTTTAATAAAAATGAACAATAAGGTTTAAGTAATGCAGAATAAATTCTTATGAATGTGAACCTCTGATAGAAAGTGTAACTGCTATCCAAAAGTAATTGGACAGTTCTTGTCACACTTAAGTGGCCACAAGTTGTGATGACACATGTGCTACATACTGTAAAGCATTTTGTCGAGGAATATGGGTGGTCCTCTGCCAAGGTTCAAGTCTTGTGTGTGTGCACGTTTAATGTGCACTTCTATATCTGTGCAGATTTATCCATGGGTATGTAATGCTAACGAGCTGTGCAGCCAAAATGTGTGCCATCTGTGTACACAAGAGATTTCACACGCTTGTTCTAGTTTAAGAGCTGTGCCAGTGTTCTTCTCAGGGACATCGGCCAATCGTCAGAGGGAAGCTAAGAGCAACATGCTCCAGATCATTAGACAGTCACATCTTTACCACAGTTATTTTAAATAACATGGTCTTCACAATAGGAGTGATGGAATTAGTCTTTCTTTTGAAATAAAGAATCATATTTGAAACAACATTTTGTCTTAAGTGGCTTGAGAATCCCTACAGCCATAAAGGGTAATGGAAACTGCTGGAACACATTCTAACCCCTTTTTTAGATAAGTGTTTGGGTATAAATTATGGAGAACTAACTAAGACATAAAAATAAGCACAGCAACAGAAACATAAATGATCGAGGATCTTTATTCACTTTTGTATTACAAAGTTAGTTACAGTATGTATAACCCATATAATTGTATGCAATATTATTTGTGTCTGTTTTATTCCTCCTTAGTATCTTTAACTTGATTTTTTTCTACAGTGCTATTTATTTCCATCCTACATTTCTGTATGTGTTTCTGCATCAATATGCAGTTGATGATGGGCTGGTCTCGAGAGTACAAATACGATAAGTAATAAAGCCAGGCTTGACATTGCATGATCATTGCATCCTGACTTGGCCAGTAGCAACAGTTGTGGCTAACTCAGGTCTGGTGTCAGTATTTTCCTAAATGCAGGTCCACAACTTTTTTTGAGAGTTTAGTTGATCCAGTAAGTAATGGCAGATCAACTAAATGCCTTTATTTCCTAACAAGTTCTCTTAACTGAAAAAGTCCAAATTTAAGGAGTTACTTGTAACTTACTGCAATGAACAATTGTGAACATATAAACTAACAGTGGTACTCCATTTTGTAACATCTGGCAGCTGATAGATTTACTTTTTTTTGGTCACTAAGTCCAACTGTGGTAAAATGATATAAGCTTTTGACTTTAATATCATAAGAGGCATCTAGTATAAAAACTTTGTCAGGCAGTGGATTTAATTTATTACTACTCAGTTTTGTTAAACGTCTTATCAATATTCATATAGAACCAATATGTCTAAACCAAAGAGAACCTGGAAACAGGTCAAAATAATATAACAAAAATTTGCGACTGGTTGTATCTGGATTAAGTGCTGACTATATTCTCGTACTTATTTAAGCAGAATTTCTGACCCTTAATCTAAACAAAGGGAGGCCTATTTTAGAAAGGATCCAAGGAGGGAGAGGTTCTGGAATCATGGACTGAGCCAGGTCATCTTGCCTTGATGTGGTTAGCATCATAGCTCATCTTAAGCAATAAGATGTAAACAAGTAATTCAATGCAAATTAAAAGTTTATGGAGTTGACAAGCCTAAATAAATCACTCTTACTGAACACTGATACTATGAAGGTACTTCCTGTTAACAAATTCTCCAGAGGGGCATTTTGTAGAAATGTGTCTGCACTCCAACTTAGCAAATTAGGAAATCCCATTTAACAAAAAAAAACACAGCTGTTGTAGAATTGAATGAGAGCTGCACTTTAACCATCCTTCTGATATGACATCCTGGGACAGTGGTTTGTAAATAATAATAATAATAATAATAATTGAACTTTATTGATCCCACATTGGAGAAATTTATCTCTGCATTTAACCCATCCCCTCGGGGAGCAGTGGGCTGCCATTGTGTGGTGCACAGGGAGCAGAGTTGGATTAATAGTGATGGTGAGATGAAGCCTCATGAGCCATTAAACCGTTTGGCCAAATCGCACAATCCTCACAGTTCATGAAGCTTTGTGTGAACATGTCACCACCGTGGAGTACATAACTACATTTAACACTACAATCTCTGATTTTTTGCAATTGTTTTTCTTTTTTTCCCATTTAAGTTTGAAATTGTAAATGATTGGGGTGTATAATCAATCTTTTGTAAGTTTTTTTTAGTGTAAAATCTCTTAGAACAGAGCAATCATTCAAGGTACTCTGTTTTTCTGCCATTTTAGTGAAATAAGCTCAAGCATACAGTGAAAGTGTTTGTGCAAATAATACTTTTTGCACAGTTTTTGGTTTTAATCGGGTTGGAAGTTATGTGTTCAACCAATATTTCGGCTAAACCAACCAATCTAATTTGGCAGTGTTTTTACCCAATCTATATTTGTATTGGGGTAAACCAGTCTTACAGCTGATGCCACTCGAAGAGGTGACCATTTCTTTGAAGGCAATACTAGTTAACACTGATGTT
>NW_015150768.1:595633-597394 GCF_000732505.1 Cyprinodon variegatus | reverse complement strand
TGCATCGAATCACGTCTCCCCGCCTGTCAACGGCACTTTGCTCGTACAGGGGCTTAAATGCCACGTGTGTATCATTTGACATAGTGATAACGAAAGAAACAATTAAGCAAGAAAATGAGTAAATAAGCAGCATAAAAATGGCCATGACTGGGTTTCAAAAAGGAACAAAAAGTAAGAGGACAGAGGATGAAGACGTCCAATACCTTAAAACAGTTTCCCCCCCTCTTTTTTAATTCAGAAAGGTTTCTTAACTGAATATTTGAAATTAACGATAGATTATTAAGTGAATTAAGATAGCTATTTGCTAGATACAACAACTTAGTTATACTTCCTCATTGTCGGAGTGGAATCACATCATTAATGATGCAGCCCAGCTGGGTGCTGTCTGCAAGTTTTTTATTATTTTGTTGTGTTTTGGTTTTAGTTTTCAAGAAGAATTAAACACGGATTAATCCAGTATTTATTAAGCCTATTGTGTGTCTGTAAACACCACAGAGGCAAACAGGGCTGAGAGGTTACATTTACCAACCAGAACAGACAACAGGAAAACGCCTTAGTCGTGGGTTAACATAATTAAACACTAGAAGATGTTTAGCGGGATGTGTACATTAAATCACTGTCTTAGTCCCTCCATCATCACGTAAACAGATGATCCACCAGCAGCCACATTTCTTCTGATAATTTTCTTTTCAATAAAAATGACATTGGCAATATAAAAGTTACTTTTCAGTGCATCTTTATAGCAGGTTCTCTCAAAGTTCTCCTCTAAATGAATCACGCCTTGACACACGCTTTGGGGAAACGGCCCCTCCATTATTCGACACACGCCTTGAAGCCTCGGCTTAAGTCATAACATCACTGGGGGTTAAGGGTTTTCGCTCAGGAACCCAGATTTGAGACGTGGGGATCAAATTGGATACTTGCAACCTTGTCAGAGCACAAGTGCACTGCTCTAACCCACTAGGCCAACACTCACCACCAATGCAGGGGGTCCTGGCCACATGAAGTATACATCCTTTTCCAACAGACTTTAATTCCATCTAGCCATCAGGTTCCATGTGATAGTTCCATATTGTNTACATCCTTTTCCAACAGACTTTAATTCCATCTAGCCATCAGGTTCCATGTGATAGTTCCATATTGTGGAACTCCGGTCCAACTTTGCTGACGAAGTGGCTACATCTTAACCTTCAAAGAAGCCTTGAGCTTAAAAACCCAGCATTATCTGTTGCTGGTACTGGCCATTGTTTTAATGGATGAGGAGACTGCACTCTATGCCCATCAAGCGACTGAAATGGCACCCTGTTCTGTCTTGGTCAGAACTTTTCATATAAAGTCCCTTTCTGCACGCTGCTTAGCCAGTTCTGATTTCCGAGTTGCTGTTCTGCCCCTCTCTGCTGGTAAGCTGCTGCAATCTGACAGTTCTCTTACAGGCTTAATGAGACTTGGCTTTAATTGACTGAAGAGAAGATCTGCCTCAGCAGTGAGATCTTCACTGGTACCTGAAGTGCAGATCCAGACTGTAGATTCCTCCCACTACTGTGGCAACCAAACAGTAAAGTATCTTTTCAATTTAGTATTTAATGGCCATTTCTCAATTCACAAGAAGGCAAATATGGATTTGTGTCCTCACCAAGTATGTTATTGAAAGAAAACAGGAAAGTATGGACTTAAGGAAAGAACGGGAGCACGCATAAAAAATCCGGGTTAATTGTGACAGGAGCATACTGGTGACGTGACCACATATGGAGCTTGTCTGGA
>NW_015150768.1:589692-595392 GCF_000732505.1 Cyprinodon variegatus | reverse complement strand
TATATATATATATAGCAGTACTTCACACATGGCTATGCTGAGAGAGGGCTGAAATAGCGCTGGCTGCAGTTAGCCTTGGAGGTCCGCTGGTTGCCGCGGTTCTCTCAACATCTTACGTTTTTTTTTTTTTTTTTAAATTTACATTTTTTTTTAATTATTCACTAAATCAGTAAATGGGCCTTATAGTGATGCTTAAAGGTATAATGTTCTCGCCTTAAAGGTTCTCAAAACATACTTTTATTGAACAATAGCCACAGAAAAAAATAACTTTTCACTGAATACTCTGAGCTCTGTGAGCGCTCCCCTGAAAGCTGCTGCTGCTGCTGCGTTAAGACAAGGCTGCTCTGATGCAAACTCAGTAAAGAGGGAGGGGCAAGAACAACATCCGGGGACTTTGTCCATTCTCTGTCTTATTGTTCTTGTGATTTGGAACAGTAATAGGGCTGAGGCTGATGATGGTTTTCGAATACAGGAGCACATGAGAACGCACAACTACACATATTGAGAAACGGCAAATGTGTATTCTTGCCTGGGTGAAGAGAGTTTGTAGTTAAATGATGATTCTTTTATATAAAAGTATCTCTTTGAATCTATTTTGCTGATGTGTTTTATGTGATTAAGAGATGTGACATATGTTCAGTTTAGCATTGCTCTAACCACTAGGTCAACACTTTATAACAGTGTCCGCTAGTCTCTAAAAATCAGCTTCCCTTTGAGTTAGTTAACAAATTGAATAGACAGAGACAATATTGCCATTGTGGTTAATAACTCTGCTTAAAATTATAATCCAAGTTATTGAAATTTACTAGTAGTGAAGACAGACTGGATTTTAACAGCTGATTGAAATGTCCAGCAGGTAAGCCAGTTATTAACACCTGGTAATTGAGCAAATCATCAGTTGACCAACAACTTATCCTTGACTGAATTAATAAAGTAGGTAACCATAACCTTGGGTTATAGTTATTCAGAAATTCATATTCAAACAGGCAAAATTGCATACACAGCTAAACAATAACTATGCCCTCAAATTGTATATAGAACCTTTTTAAGTCAGACACCACTGCCGCCCCCAAAGATATTAATAGTATAGGCTAAAGCAATAATATAAACTTAATAAAATACTTGATACTTGACTTTTGGCTGATAAAGAGACCAAAGCACAAATAAAAAAAAAATGAATCAAAACTCATTGATTTCTGATTGGTGTGAGGCTGAGTTAAAAGATACAACACTAGGATTCTCTAAGTCTTTCCGTTAGTCTGGTCTGGAGCAGGTTGGCTGCACAGAAACAATAAACATGGTAAAATAAGTTTATCATGTTGATTGAAATAAAATGAAATCCAAAAAACCCTTTATCTGCTATCATGCTTTCTTGAAATGATTCAGATCTGTTTATTCAACATCATAAAAACATTGACACCTAATATACTACATTCTCAGCAAGTTATCTGTGGTAATTTCTGGATGCATTATTAAAAATACCAGTTGTGTATGATTGTTGCACATCTCCATAGGTCCTTTGCAACAAAATCCACCCACCTGAATACACTGCTGAAAACAGCATTGTGCTTTTTTGCAAACAATTTTTTGTTTTTAGAAGGACCTGCATGACTTAATCAAATGAAATGGATTAGAAATGAAATAACATGACAACAGAATAAAGTGGCACCAATAAAAAAATACCTTGCAAGACAGGTAAACTTCAAATAAAATTATGAGGCATAAATAAATGGAAATATCTACTTTATTGAAATGTTATTTACCATATACCTTTAATATGGACAACAAAGCAACACTGAGGCTAACATTTCTACTGAGAACCTGCGAAGGAGGAGTCCTGCAAAGCTAGGCCTGATTACTTTGTTTCACCTGACAGCCCAGAGTCTCCAACAATAGAAGCAAAAACAGAATTAGATGGACCCGGATCAATACCTCCAGGCAGTTTGCCCCTATGCACCACCAATGCATAATTATGTTCTGAACCCTCCCGGTTGAATTGCATGTACAGTCCCTGTACTGCAATGTGAGTGTTACGCTGAATGCATCTGTCCACACCCCTCACTGCTCTTTTTCATCTTCCTGACAATCATAATTGTGTTACTTGTCTCTGTCACGGACTTCTCGCAATAGCTTTTCCCTCACGGCCTCTTTTTCAGTCACCACAAATGTAAATTGGGAGTGACAGGGTAATAGTGAATTTCATCCCTGAAAGACAGAGTGAAGCAGCTTGGTCAATTGAGAGTCAACCAGGAGTTAGTGATTGAAGTCTTTTAACATGGTTGTGCCTCATTTTGTATTTAAGTCCAGTAACCGAGAAGTGTGAGATCTGTTAGGTGATTTTATTTTTTTTGTTTTCTAAGACCACACAAGATACTTGATAAATTAATGCATTAAATTATGTACAGCATCCAAAAAAACACAAACATGTTTTTTTTTAATGCGTACAGGCAAATTTGGATTGACAACTGATCAACATTTGACCTCTTTTGCATTTAGGCTACTAAGTGAAAATTTGTACGATCACAATTGTGTGTAAACTCTTATTGGGTTTAATTAGTTTGGTTTAATTTGTTACGCCAGTGCAGGGTGAATTATGAAACAGTCCAGGCCGAAGATTTGCAGAGATTTGCATTGAAAAATAATTACAATGAAAATTAGGTAAATTATTTAGAAAATGAAAATGCATTTCTATTATTCCATCTTAATTAGATAACTGAGACAAATTTGCTTTCATAACTATGTTAAGATGTAAGAAATACATTCTGTCAGGACCCTGGTTTCCTTGTGTGAATTAAGAGTTTAAAAATGGAGTAAATTAGATAATTTATTTTTGGTAAAAAAAAAATAAAATAAAGAAGGCTTGACTTTTGTCAAAACTTGGTATCTCCATCATCTCTTGATCACTGAGAAAATTCAGCTTTCCCAAACAGCAGACTATAATCTTGTGCAAAGGTTTTTCATTATATTGCACTTTATCTTCACACATTAATATTGCATGTGTACAAGTAAAAAAATTGGCAGACGAGGGAGACCAAGCTGCTTGCTCCTGCAATCTGCTGTAAAGGTTTAAAGGAAAAAATAGAAAAAAAAACTGGAAAATGCAGCCATCAGCTTTGCCCTAACCAAACATCTTTTTAAAGATGTTTAAACGTAAAATCTATGGACCAACAGTGTAGTGTAAACTGAAAACTGGTTTCCATGGCAGCTGAGCAAGAACTATGCATAACTTATCTTCCATTGATGCACTTGATATTGAGTTATTGACAGCCTCCCTGCTTGTCTGCTTCATATTCAAAGCTACCACTTAGCCAGTATTTACTCAGCGTAAGATGGAAGAGGTGAAGTTTAACTAACACTGACACTCTTCAGGTTTTTGACTGAAGTCAATTATTCTATTATGACAAGTAATGTGGTCCACATGTTTCAGACATCACCAGAATTCACCATCTTAGAAATCTTGTAGTCCCTCATCAGCAGTTAGTTATATCAGCCTAATTGGTATAATTTATAATTTTGTTTCATATTTTTCATGATTGGTTGTTATTTAGAAGCAGCAAACAGGTTGTGTCATATTCTGCTGGTATTTTGCAATTTAAGTTTGCCATATACATTTATGTCAATATGGTCAGATCTGTTATCAATGTTTTTAAAGTTCACACCTTTTGTTAATTTTTTTTGATAATTTGTGTTCCTTTACCCTCCCTGCTAGATTTCTGCTGATACTTTATTGGGCTTCTTTATGGTCAAGCTAATGTCAAGCTTTTAAAATTTTAAAACTGAGACACAAAGTAAAAAATATATATATATTTTTTTTCCACCAAACCTTTGCTGCTTATGTTGTTTTGATACAGTGTTTAAAAAACACAGGAAAAGGCGATGTTCTGTTTTAAAACCCTGGAATTAGTACACAGGAAATTTTTCTCAGTATAACTAACACAAAATTAACACAAATTGAAAAATACAACTGTATTCCATTACAAAAACAAATCTGTCTGTCTGTCCAACCGTCCATCCATCTCTCTCTCTGTCTGTTTGTCGCTGTTGCTAAAGGATAATGTGTTTGCGCATAGTACGTTTTGCATTAGTGCAAATATTTTTACTCCATTCTTTTCAGTGATGCTCAAATCATTCAAGTGGTTTATTTAAATAATTCCTGAAAATGAAGGTGACTTTATTTTTTAGCGGATTTAATTTATTTAATTTAAAATCACCAGTTCACCTCAAGGCATTGGTTCATCATACGAAACAATTCATTTAAATGATACAGACATATTGGTTTAAAGTGTATTACCTAAGTTAACCCAACTGAATGCGCACTGAGTCACTGACTTTGGCTCTTGGCCAAAAAACAGTAGCTTGTCCCCTTCAGGTTGGAGAAGAGATTTTACCTTAAGTGGAGAAGTTGAAGTATTTTGGGGGTCCTGTCAA
This sequence comes from Cyprinodon variegatus, assembly GCF_000732505.1. NCBI lineage: Eukaryota > Metazoa > Chordata > Actinopteri > Cyprinodontiformes > Cyprinodontidae > Cyprinodon > Cyprinodon variegatus. The sequence goes on along the minus strand of NW_015150768.1, from coordinate 590,964 downwards.
TAGACAGATTGGTGTGGCTGCTGTACCTGCCTGTTGTGATGCAGAGAGATGTGAGTGTAAACGCAAAGTTCTCAATTTACCATTGTTTTATGTTCATACCCTCACCTGTGGTCATTAAGTCTAGATCATGACCGAAGGAATGAGATCCTGATAGAAGAAGCTGAACTGAGCTTTCTCCACAGGGTGGCTTGGCTCTCCTCTAGAGATGCTCAGAGTAGACCTGCTTCTCCTCCACATTGTGAGGAGTCAGCTGTGGTAGCTTGGAAATCTTTTACTGATGCCTGCTGGACACCTCCCACGGGAGATGTTCCAGGCACGTCCCACCTGAGCAAGACCCAGGGGATGACCGAGGACACCACTGTAGGGATGTCTCTCGGCTGGCCTAAGAGCATCTTGGTCTTCCAGACTGCTGCCCCAGCAGCCCCGTTCTGAATGCTGCAGAAGACCATGAGTGTGACGAGTAAGAGACAAGTACAAGAGAAAATGATTTCATTTTCATTTCTAATATAAAAAGCGATATGTACCACTCCACTACTGCGCTACTGTTGATTGTTTGCAAAAACATGCAAGTAACTTGTATTTTTGCATTCGTTCAGGGAACATCTCTAATCCCTCTTTATTTCTCTTCACCTCCATATCATACTATATAAAGAATTTTAAGGCTGATTTTGGTCTATTCTGTAACACCATTAACTAGGTCTGTATATATAACCTAGTGTCTGGTTAAAACCCTCCAATCTCTGTCCTGGTTGATTAAATCCAGCACATGGAATAAAGACCCAACCTAGCAATATCTGTTAGTATTTGTTGCATGTAGAAAATCTATAAATCAGTTTCAGACCAAACCCTGCAACATTAAAATACTTAAGCAGCTCCATACAGCTCTACCCGCAACCACCCCATCCCCATCTCTAGCTGCCCCCAGGTGCAACGAGGCAGAGAGCAGAATGCGGTGCAGAGCCGTGTGTGGTGACAGTGACATCCATCGCATGCAATGAATAATCAATGAACACCATCTGGTGCATACAACAGGGGAGCACCTCTCCAATCGTTTACTCCAGGATGGCTTTTTCGATTCATTCCTACACACTGTGTTTCAGTATCCATCACCTGTTCTTTCGTCCTGTTTCCTTATTTTCCCACACAAATTTACACAGCAACTGTGTTTCTTCCTTCTATTGTGTCCATCTATCTATCTATCTATCTATCTATCTATCTATCTATCTATCTATCTATCTATCTATCTATCTATCTATCTATCTATCTATCTAT
>NW_015150768.1:569192-589617 GCF_000732505.1 Cyprinodon variegatus | reverse complement strand
TATCTATCTATCTATCTATCTATCTATCTATCTATCTATCTATCTATCTATCTATCTATCTATCTATCTATCTATCTATCTATCTATATCTATATACTACTTCTCATATATACCATTCTACTGCACATGTTTCCAAGAGTTCTGTCTTACTGGCAAGTCATGGTGTTCCTTATTTAAATTCACTGCTACAATTCCCAGTCAGCTAATAAAGTAACCCATTGCCCTTTAACGGACATTTGCCTTTTTGATTAACAATGCCTGAGTAGCTTATTAGGACGGTCTGAAAGTACAAAAAAACTAATACAATAATATGATCTAAAGGACACCTGGTTCAGGATAATAGTTCCTTACTTCAGAGTTACCAACTTGTGAGTCATCTTTTTTATGCCCCAATTCCTTCTTTCCTCACCCTAAAACTTTCTAATAGCTTTAAAAATGTAGCAGTACCTTTCCTTCAAGCCTTCAGTGAAGAGGTACATTTATTTCTCACATTTGCATTTGACCCAGTCTGACAGCAGAGTTAATATGCACCCACAGTATTGGGAAGAGCTTTCTTTTTTATGTCTGTAACTCCACTCAGACTTGGCACCCCTGTTTCACCTCCTGCTTTTCCCCCAAATCCTGTGTCTGATCTTTACATTAGCCCCCCTAAACTATTTTGCATCACCCATCGCTTTTATTTTCTCAAAAAAGTAGCTTCCATTAGGTTTCAAAACATGTAGCCAAGCCACATCTGATTTGTTTGTTTTGTTGTATAGTACATTGTCAAGTAAATGGGTGTCTTACCAATTCTGACTACAAAGGATCCTTTGAAGTAGTTGAGACTATTTTTTTATCACTAATAAAAACAACTAAGAATTCTTTATATTCATATTTTCCATCTATAAAAAATATATATATAATCAACAATTGTCAGTAAGAACATATTGTTGTATTAAAATTATACTTTAAAATTTTCCAAACTGCATATTCTTATCATAACATTGTTTTGTGGGATAGACCAACCGAGGGTGTTTTATAATCCGGAAGTTAAAGCAAACTTATATAAGAGTCCTCCTTTTTTATAAAAAAAAAAATATAAACATTGTGTACCTTCAAATTCAGACTCCTTTTTCTAAACTTCACTAAATGAAACAGACAGTTCAGGAAAAAAAAATAAAAGCAGGGTCAGGATACATTCATACTAATATATAATACATTCATACAATCAAAAGCAGGAAAAAAATCTGGTTCATATGTAACCACAATCCATGTAGGGCATGCATGCAAAAGGCGGTATTCTGGTCAGATGGTAGCAGGGTTAAAGGTGCAGAGAATGATATTTTATTTCCGAGTGGATCATCTAAATAAGTGGTCCTCCTAATTGTCAATCATTCTGCTGATATGTTTACGTAAGGTGTCCTTTGTGCTCGTTCCGCTAGCTATCTTTTTCTGTGGATTCGCACTTGCAGGCATATATCTGAGTTGACCTACGGTTTCAGACAGTCATTAAAGCTCACATTTCTCACCTTGGTTCTTTGAAAATGGCCATGGGTATGAGAAGAGAAGAAAGCCCTTAGAGGAGGCAAATATATATACAGAATGCCTGGTGCGGAGAGCTTGCCTCGCAAAGCATTATGGGATTTGCTGTCACAGCGGGCAGCTGTCGCCATAGGCTGCCCAACAACGGCGACTGATAATAAGGATGGCGCAGGCACCACGCAGTGGAGGAGTTATGAGACCAATGGGGAGCAAAAAGTAGTGAACATCTGTCCAAACGGTCAGTTAACTGAGTTCCCTATAAAGTCCAATATATAGTACCTGCTCTATATGGTGATAGAGGGATTTAGGGGTTAGGGCGGACATTCGGACACAGTAAGGTTGTGTGAGCTATGAGAACAGCAACTTTTAATCAGAGCGGGCATGAGGAGAGATGGGGTCGTGCATGCTCTCACATGGCTTTAATAGGTTCTGTGCAACCCATTAAACCCGTGTTTAATAGGTTTTTTAATAGGTTTTTTAGCAATCCTGTACCTTCTTGGGAGCGGGTACAGGGTTGTCCTTTTTTTTCCTTTTACGTTGAGAGGCAGGTCTTTTAAAAAATTCAAGATGCTGTTGTTACATTTTTTTTATAACAAAAAAGAAACTGCTCTCAATCACTGATCCATAAGTTAAAATTGATTTGGAAAAATAGAATTCTCTCTACCACACAAAAAAGGAAGGGAAGCATTTATTATAAAACCTTTGATCATCCCTTTTTGCACAAGAACTATCTGCAAGTGAAACAAGTGGAAGATGTTCCTTTACAAAATCATATTTAAAAGATGGAAAATAATGATTTCCTTTAAGACTGGTATTGATTTTATTGTTCACGTGTAGAAAAACACTGATGAAGACTCATTTGTTTACTTTAAGATTTTTTCTTCATCTCCTTATCTTTCAGACTAACTTGTCCTTCATAGGTTGTTTTTGTCTTGTGAAGGACTGTGTGAAATCTGTTTAATATCTAATGCTACATTTCATGCAGCCCCAATTTGTCACACTAACCCCAGAATCGAATTTCAAATAATGTTTTAGAAGCACTGAGACAGACTAAGTGGATAACTTCCTCCCTCTCCCTGAACCCGAGCTTCTAGATGGAAAGTGCTACTCTGCTTCTGCAACATTAGGAGACATTTACTGTCCAAATGTTTCAGCTGCTCCTGCACATCTTAGAACACAAGCTCTGTCAAATCTCTGTTTAATCTAAAGAAAGGACATTGATGAATACATTAGAAGAATATTTTGGTGTATATCATTCCTTTTGTTTTATGAAGCACAGGGATACATATTTTTTGTATCTTTAGAATGAAATTAAAATGTGGAATTGATAATGAAGTGTATAGTTATGGTTACAAGTGTTTAAGAATTCATTCAGAGAGCTCCTGACCTGCACCCCAAATTCCCCTCAATGTTCCTCTTTTAAAGACTTTCTATTTAAAATGGCTTCTAGTCAAGCTCAAAGAAAATATTGCCTCCTATTGCATTTAATATTCAAAGGCGAAGGCTCACTTGAAAATCTGCACCTTATAAGTCAGGTTTTTAGTAATTTTCAAAAAAAAGGGGATGTAAGTTATTGTGGTTTGTATTCCACAAGGAGTCATTTGCTTTTGAAAGCACAAAACCCTATTAGAGAAGCTGAAATGCCCAGCCTCTTAAAGTGTTCAAAAATGGAGAAGAAAGAAAAGGCATCATTAGTCCTGAGGCTGAAAGGAGCACTCAGCTAGCCACAGGCAAGTGCACAGGAAATTGTATGAAAGTTCATCAAGTGGGCATGCAAAGAAAAAAACCCTTTAATTTCATCCTCTTACTGAACAGATATATACTTAAATGACATTCTCAAAAAGGAAAAGGGGTCTAAGCTTGAAAATTGTGACAGAGACTTAAGGATAAAAAAATGGAAATGCCAAGATGTGTCAAAGCAGAGTATTTGATCAAGATTAAAAGCTTACCAAAAACACGACCTTGCTCAGGCTTGTGTCGTTTACGACTGTGTTTTTTAGTTTGATAATCTAAGGATGCAAAACATTGAAGGGAAATATGTATCTGCATGCTTTTTTAGGGGAGTGTTGGTCTAGTGGTTAGAGCAGTGCGCTTGTTCTCTGAGAAGGTTTTAAGTACCTGGTTCGATTCCCTTAGTTTCACTCTGGGTTCCTGAGCAAGACCCTTAATCCCACACTACTCCCTAGGTGCCGCACAATGGCAGCCCACTGCTCCCCAAGGGGATGGGTTAAATGCAGAGAGTGAATTTCCCCAGTGTGGGACAATAAACAGATTTACATTTACATAAGATTTCCATGACAAAGCCCAACAGACCTGCATATAGTTTATGCATAGAAGGCTAGCTTTTAAAAGGAAAAGAGATGCAGTAAAAATGGGTTTTTATTTATGCACAACATAAAGTCTCTAAGTGATTAACTGCAAATCAATTTAATTAGATTTACATCCTTGCATTTGTATATTTTTCTCTTCTAGTTCTTCATCTAAATTAAATTAAAAAACAAAATTCATGAAGCCATTTTTTTACTAATTTAAAAAAGATTCCCTTTATATGATCTATTGTCTTATAATAATGATAATAATAATAAAAAAAAAAAATATATATATATATATATATATATGTTTGAAAAGTTAAAGATTATGCGATGAATACAAACAAACGAAAACAAAGCAACAGGACTGCTTGTTTATATAATTGGTTCAATGTTAAACACTAGCTATGTCTGTTAAAAAGATACAATATAATACTGGTTCATAAAAATTCCTACAGTTTCTGTTGAGAAATGTGGATATTAAATATACATAGCAAAGAATATCAAGTGAAGTTTTTTTCTGAGTATGGCATTTGAATGTCATTCTTCATCTACAGGGAAGTAAATCATTGGATGAGATAAATATCCACTTAAAGAAGAAGAAGCCTCATTTCCAAAATGAGCAAAAAGACAGATTATTGTTTACAAATGCACAGATGCACAAGGTCCATCTTTTGTAGTTCTCTACTCTGTGCAGAGGAAACCAAATTTGAAGTGTTTGCCCTATGTTACATTCAAGAGAAAATGGACGTAGCTAGCAGGTCTCTGACCACTGAGGACGGAAATGACAGCAACATAATGGGAGTCGTGGTTTGCCACAGGGTTGACTGCCACCATCACAAGGAAATAGCATTACATGGAAATATTGAACCAACATACAAAGACATCAGCCAGGAAATTCAAGCTTGCGTACAAATGGGTCTTCCAAATAGTCAATTTCGTTAATAAGGGAGTAACAAAATGGTTTAAAGACAGCCAGATAATTTGTTTAAAGTGATCATCACATGGCTCTTAATTCAGTCCTGAAGGAGAGCAGAGCTGAGAAGGTGTGAGATAACAAAGCTGCCAAAGAACTTTACTCAATTAGCAGTTCAATCAGTGGTTCACAGACAGCTGATCCAACTCAAACCATTTAAAGGCAATTCTGCCAAATACAAAGATATAAATTATTACTATGGGTAAAATTATTAAAACTGCTTTTTTTTTTAACAAATGCCATGAAAAAGGTTATTCTTGTTGATCTATAATAGTAAAAAGCTAGTCAGATCTATTGTCAAGCAGTAGTTATTTGCATGCAAAATCTGGTTTATTTGTTAAGGGTTGAGTTGTTTATAAAGTAGGAACATGCAAAGACTCTTGGTCACAAAACATTCTCTGAATTAATAAAAACATAGCTCTAACTACTTATAAAAGGGAAAACAATAAAGGTACACACACTAACTATACTATTATCAATGTATACTAATTCAAAAAAATATATATTATAAATTGATTTACACATCCTGAATTCAAAACAAATCAGACAGAGTGTAAATGAGGAATTACCTTTTTTAAAATGTTATTTTTTTTATTATTACTATTGATAAACTGCTCTTTAATGAAAATAATCTGTGTATGTTCTGTTAAACCAGTCTACAATCCTCAGCAGATAATTTTTAAAGTGCCAAAAGGCTGCAAAAAAAAAATCACCTCTGACGATAAGTGTTTTTTTTTACTGACATGCAAACACATCTCTGTATAATTGAACACACTAAGCTGAAATTTATGGAAAAATATGGCTAGAAATATTGAGAGGGGCCTGACCTATTTTTCAACTACCTCATATTTATCAGAATGGCTCATAAGAAAAATAGCCACACTCATTTACAATTTTAATAGTTGTTAACTCTATCCTTGGGGGTTTCAATTTTTTTTAAACATTATTTTTGCAGTAAATTATAAATATGAAAGTAACCAAGAAACATGTTAAACAAAAGGAATGATTTATAGGATTCAAAAATATAAATAATAGACACTTTAATTAGAAGATAAAACTAATGCCATCCCTATTAACAGCCATTACTAAAGGCTTATTGCAGTAGATAGCTGCCAGTTGACAGCGAAGGGCAACATTTATTAGATTGATAACTGGAAAATTCAATCATATTCAACCCTGCAATGACAAAGTCACCTTGTTAAAAAGGTTTTCCCATTTTAGGATTATAAAGATACTATCAAAGCAATTGGAGGACTTATATTTGCCATAAATCTACAGTGCCATCAAATCAACAGAACATAATTTATCCCCTGCTTAATTTGACAATAAAGGCACACACAAAAAAACATAAGAACCCAAATGTTAACAAAAGAGCATTCCATTAGTAAAAAAAAAAAAAGTTCCTTCCCTGTCTAATTTGTATGAGCATGTGATGACAAATTTTTCTGAAAAACAAAGCACATGATTACACCTTAAGATGATCGTCAGTTGAATTAAATCTGGAGAGACATGCTTTTACTGCTTGTGCAAAATCAGTCTGCTGCTCATTGGTGATGACATTTTAATCCAAATGCTTAGGTTTTCTACATAGCATTTCACCATTTTATATTGAATAAAACAACCTAGTTTAGAATTGTTACATTACCACTATCACTGTTGTTGAAGGTTATGTTTCAACTTTGGCTTCCTATTTTATGAAGCCTGTTAAACAGTTCTTTCTATCAGGACGGAATAACAATACACCAAACAGCTGTTGTTATTATTCTAAACGAGTAGTATGTTAAATTATTTTAAGCAGATTTTCAACACAGATCAACATAACAGATACTTAACAGGATTAAATAAACAATTTTACATAGTTATGGACTGAAAATTGAGAGAATATGACCCTTTTTTGAAGAATACCAAAAAAAATTCTTCAGCTGCACAGAAGAATACCTGCTTAGACTTAGAAAAACTTGATTGCGATTGCTTAATTCGATGCACACAGCTTTTTTTTTTAAAAGATATGAGCAGCTCAGCAGTAAAAGGAATATTTGTATTTATAAAGTGCAGCAGTTATCAAAAGAAATCACAAGGAGAGACCTGGTGCAAAAGACATTGATGTGAAAGGTTCAGAGCAGTGCAAAAATAAATAAATATGGTGCAAATTGCAGTAGAACACATTTGAATTATATTTAAAGAGATTTGAAAATTCGCCATGTAATGCAAGCATGACGTTGCAGTGTGATGCAGAGTCTCGATTTGTGACTTGATTAGATTTGCTCTGACGTTTTACAGTCAATTGAAACTGATAGTAATCAATTTGTGCACAAGGACATCTTTTTTGAGGTCCCAACCTCAACCCCTGTTTTCAATGTATTAAATAAATATCAGTGTATTAAATAAGTATCAAATGAAAGCAAGCAATCTAAATATTTCACCCAAGGATGAACCTACTAATGGAAATTAAGCTTTTCTTGGTTTCTAGGTTTGATATTTCTATGATACCACACAGGGAAGCAACATATCAGGTATTTTTTAAAAAGACATCCATATGTGTTCTTCCAGTTATTTTCATTCCTAACTGACCTGAATAAATCATTTATCACAATTAGGGTCAATAAATGATACAAAAAATAAGGCTGCAGTAAGCTGTATTTAGATAGCTAGTTTCCACCATATCTATAACTTATTGGCTGCAAGCACAGCTACTCATATATCAGAGAGAGTATGTCTCTTGCTGCAGAGGAACTACAAACACCACCCTCTGTGACCCGCTGGGACTTCTCTTTAGTGTGGCAGAACTCCTTGAAAACATCAGGGAGGACTTGCTGAATTCACAGGGGTAAACCGCTGAGCTGTGCCTCCATTGGCCTGTGAATACTGATCTGGCACATAGCGCTTCAGTGCCTGGCACACACAAAGCAAATATGGCTGAAGGACAGGGGAAGAAAAACAGTCCTTTGTGCTTAGTTAATCCCAAATGTCCCATCGGTCTGAATTGATTTCAGCTTTGGTTCTTGGCTTGAGATTACGAGGGGAGGATTTTGCAGCTCCCTCGCCATCTGATTGCTCATGTTCTCTTGCTCTCTACGGGATGGAGCAATGCAGATGGCACCAGCTATGCAAGCACTACATAGTAATGGGCCATCAGTTACATCGGCACAGCAAGTTAAGTAGGGATGGAGCAGAATCAGAATCTAAGAAGGGCTAAAGCATTTGATATGGATGTATAAGGGCGTAATTTGTAATAATAATATATCAAAAAGCTTTTTCACCTCCTGTCTGTGCAGTGCTGAAGCAAAGGAACCCCTACAGGAGGAGAGAAAGTGTTAAAAACATCTCTACAGCCTGTTAAACATGAGAAGGTGGACAGTAGATATAATTATATTGACTGGCCATGTGAGTTAGCCACTTCACCCCCTTTTACACACATTTACGCACTTTGACAGTTACTATGAACAAAATGTAAAATGATGCAACTATGATAATTAGCATTAAATGGATGAAACAAATGTGTAAGCTTCACTCAATGGTAAAAATTTATCAAATTACCAGTGCATTACGCTTGATAAAATTACTAATGCTTGGTGCTACCACTGCTTCTGCCAGTCTGGCTGAGAGAATGTCTGCAACACTTGACATGTCACCGCCATTATGGGTGAGACAGACAGCAGAAATGAGGGCAACAGGCGTCACATGGAGCAGTCAGATTAACCGCTGTAGTGAGAGCCAGTGCACCAAAGCCAGGGAGCTGTAGCACCGGCGTCACTGGGAGGAGGACAGTGATGACAGCCCTTATCTGATTTGGTCTGTTTTGTGAAACCTTTCTTTAGAGTGGCAAAAAGGTGACAGTAGTGACTAAGTCTATAACATATATTAATATGATTGCTTAATGAGATAAGTGCAGACAAATCAATAATCAGTTAAAATGTTTTTTTACTTGGGCATTTTCTTTTGTAACTGCCAGGATTCTGTGCACTTTGCTCCGCTGATTCTCTTCCACAGGTGGCTGTTGTTGACAGGTGGGCGTGGCCCACACCTGCGGCTCGTTGGGGCTGCTCTGGCTGGAGCTTAAAAGGAGCTTTCAATCAGCTGAAGGGCTCCAGAGTGTTAGACTGTTGTGGTACGCCTAGGCCACTGTCCTGTTGACAGTTCTTGTTACCTGTGAGTTTGATGTTTCGGATTCCTAGTTCTAACTTTGTCTCTTTCAGTTCGTCATGCTCTGGAGTACTCGACTGTCGTGTCCCCGTGCGCTGAAGACTGGTTCCTGAATCCCTGCTGCTCAGATTCTGTTCTGGCGTTCCCCTCAAGCTCCCTTGTTGGTACCAAGCAGGACAGGAAACCCCCTTTCCTGGATTCACTCTGGTTCCTTGAGCTGCTACTTGTGCCTGTCTCAGCTGTGGTGCTGCTCTGGCTCCCGTCTATGTCCCATCCGCTAGCACACCTGTCGCTCAACCTTTTCCTCCCATCGGAAAGCAGAGAGTCGCAGAACCCCTTCTTCCAGTCACCCTTCCCGGATAGGCTATCTGTACGTAGCGGTAAGTGAGGTGGCATCAGTGCAGATCTCCCTTACTCTTCTAGTGTTAACCAGTTTGCTCTTTCTTCCCGCATTGCTCCTAACTCTGACGTTCTGAACCTTGCCTGCAGCTTGCATAGTGAGCAATCAGATCTCTGTATGGCCTAATAAACCTCTTTTATTGCTTCTTGTTCTCTGACTGTGTATGCATGTGGGTGTTAGGTTTTCGAGTTTGTTTTTGTGTTTTCATCTCTCCACCACCAGATGGTGCCCTGTTCTCGTTGGGCCTCCTTGCACACCTGCGGCTCGTTGGGTCTTTACCAGAGGAGTATTTGAGCAGCGGGCTGTCACTACCTCGACGCCAGAGTGTTTGCCAGTATTGGGTACTCTAGCCAAACTGAGATTAGCAGAGGCTAACCTTAGCCCTGTCTCTGAGTCTAAACTTGCTTTGTCTTTGTTTTTCGGCAGGAAGCCTTCCTGTATCACTGGATAAGCCTGGACCTTCTCTCCCCGGAAGGATTAACTGAGTCACACTGAGCAAGGGGAAACCTGACATGATCCGTTCAAGTCAACTTCTGGAAAACAAGTGACAGTCCGCTCCTTTACTCCTCTGAGTCCAACGTTAGTCTGCCTGTCCGCTCTCAAACAAGTTAATTCTTCTCTGGATTTAACCCCACAAATTGGATTCCAAGGAATAACCAAGAGGCCCCCAAAACGTGAGTGCCTCTCAAGCTATATACTAGCTTCTGTCTTTTTTCCTACGGCCCCTGAACTGATCATTGTGATCTCCCCTTCAGAGTTTCCGGTTCCAGTTCACCAGTCCGCTGAGCTCCAACAGTATTACCCAGCAGAATATCTCTCCCCATCTGTGTTTTCCTAACCCTCAATAAACCTGTTGACTTTTACCCTTGGTCTCTGAGTGGTTCTCTGCATGTGGGTCAGATCTTTAAAGCCCATTATGACAGTGGGCCAAACACAATTAAAACCATGACAGTAACCACATAAATACAAAGTGTTTGAATAGAGTTTAATATTCAATAGTTATATATTCCTACAGGCACTGACTTGGCATTTTAGTGGTAAGTCTATAGAGGTTGTTGTTTTTTATATGGGTATTATGGCTCAACACAGATTTCTTTCTTCCAAATTAACATAAGCAGTGAGGAAAATAATTTAATAAATAAATTGACTGAAAAAAAGTATTAAAATTTCTATATAAAAGGTGCCTAACATTTTTCTTCTTACTGTCTGATATTAAATTATTCCCTATTTTAGGTGTGCTAGAGAGACCAAATAGTTTTCCTTGATAAATGCGGAATAATGTTTTTTATTTTGTTAAGATTTTAAATTAATTAGCCCTTTGACATAAATTTGGAAAATGTAAGATTATTTTATCAAGGATTTATAAGGTTGTAGGACCGGAGACAGATAACTGAGGTCAACTGCACATCTAAGGAGACTAGTGGGATTAGGTGTATGGATGATGGATTTTGAGAGTAAAAGGAGATTATGCTTACTGGAGATGAGATGATGAACCTCCAAGACAGAAATCAGTATAAGTGGTGGGTTCTTGTAAAACTGGGCAAAAAGTACTGGTCTAGACAGATTTAATCTGGTACACATCAAAAGTAGTAAAGATATGAAAGTGAGAAGGTAAACAAGGATGGGAATCTGTCGGGATGATGAGTGACTCAATCTCATTTTGATTAATGTAATGAGAAGACTGAATTTATCATGGGATATCACGGCGGACAGACAAAACTTCTGGCTGGGGGAATACCATGTTAGAGGTGTTTTTTAATATCTGTATATTGTATTCTGTTAAACTTTGCTTTGGGGGGCCTTGATATGCTTGAAGGGCCAAGATATAAGTGGTAGCCAAGTGAGACTTTAAACAGAGCTGTAGCAGTGGAGATGTGAAAATTGGCAGGACCTTGCTCCAGTTAGATGGGCTTGTCGAGGTGAGACATCTGAGGGTGAATTTGAGTTCTTGGTTCAGGCAAGGTTAGGTGAGGGTTATATCCAGATGTTAGTAAACCCTTTGCATCAAGTACTGAACAGCTTTTTTTCAAACCAAAGAGATGTACTGGGGTCTGTTACATGAATAGATGTCCTGGGGAATGCCACAGGCTTAGAAGACATTTGTAACCAGTTACTTTGCAATTTGACAAGTCAACGATAGTTTATTGAGGGGGAATAAGATGGCAGGCTTTAGGAAGAACATCAGTAATAATGAGAATTATTAGGGGGGGGTAGCTAGTTCCTCCTTGGAGTCAGCGAGTGAGAACTGTTGTGAAAAACGTGTTCTTGGAGGAAGGATGATAGGAAATTGACAAGCTGAATCAAAAGAAAAAAATATGACCAAAATGACTGCTGGAAGTTAAAGCACTTAGTGTATTGAACATAGACAAGATTCTTTTAACCAGTCCAGACTACTACACCACTCTTCAAGAGCCAATCTGAGCGCCAATGGTTCCAGATGTCTCACATCGTAATTAACTTTCAGAAGGTGATAAGCTATGAGCAAAACTATGAAGTATGAGGATAAAGCTTTCCAGCTGAGTCTGAATGTTGAGATAAGACTGCACCCACCCCCATACTGTATCAGAAGCATCAACCTAAAGCAAGAACTGTTTGATCAGGGTGAATAGGGATGGTAGCCTGAGAAAACATCTTCCTGAGAGAGTGGAAGGCGTGTTAGTTTCATTCTACAAAATGTATAGAGTTTTAGTTGATGTGAGAGCAGTCAAAGGGTGGCTGTTTGACTGTAATTTTGTGCAAATCTCTGGAAGAAATTGACAAAGCCCAGGAACCATAGTAAATCTTTAAGGGTGTCAGGAACAGGCCATTTAGGGATGACTTTGGACTTGTCAAGATCTAACAATTTCCTACCCTTGAGGATTAAACCTAAAAAAAAGTTTACGGATGGCTTGTGAGACTCACTCTTCTTTGCCTTGACAGATAATCTATCTTCCGGGAGCAGTTAAAGGACCAGGTGGATGTGATATTGATTTTCTGAAATATTTGTAATACAAAACAATATAATCTAGATAAACCATCATTTCCCTAGCAAATTCTGTAAGATTATATTTGTTACTGAGATCTAGCAAGGCACACACAATCCACCATATTAGTGAATATAGTAGAATCACGACCTAGTTCCCTTTTAGTAAGGGAAAGGGAAGCTGCAGTGCAGAAAGAGACTTTCTCCCAGAACCCCGACAGTTATGGTGCATCTATCATCGGGTTGCCTCTTTGTTTTACTTTGTCAAGTAGTTTTAATGACAGCCCTCACTAATGGTGCATTTAACTGAAAATAGTGCATTTGATCTATGTTAAATTTGTTCAATTGTTAGATACTTAATATTAAAAGATATTATTAAGAAAAAAAAAAACACCAACCCTCCTTTCTGACACAGTCATTGGAGAGTGCAGTTCCACTCTTTTATGATTAGTTTTGTCTTCACCCTCCTCAGTCTGCCCACTCAGCATGCAACAGCATACAGGGTGGTATTGGCCACCAAAGGCACATACACCATGTGACACTAAGCTGCGGATAGTTCTGCAGAGTCATCAAAAAATGTCTAAAGGTGGAAAGTCTTTGGAGGAAAAGGAGATAGGAGGATCACCTGCAGAGCTCTATTGTTGCTGACCACACTGGGTGTCAGACCACATTGCTGCATCTGCCCACACTCTCCTTAGGTAGGTCAGTAGGGGGGCATCCACTGTTACTAATTGCGCCTCACAAGTACAAAAAAAGATTAATCTTAGATTTACTTGAGCTGGTTCACATGGTCAAAATTAGAAGGGAAAAAAAGGATTCTTGATTTAAAGTGGAATTGAATTTACATCTAAACACTTTTGTTAATATCACATTTTCAAAATATAATTGCATTTCTGAACTGCCTAAATTAATGCATTATAAAATCAAAACATATGCTGCATTTAGCTTTTCAACCCCACATATGCTGCTTGATGTTCCTTTCCATTAAATTAAGGCAAGTGAAGTGACACCAATAACACTGCCAGGCCTGAAAGCTGCCACTAATGCTGACCTTGGTCCATAAAAAGATAAAAGATGGCAACGGTGGTGACAGGTTGCTTTTAATTAGCTGGGTAGGAATCCCTCTTCTTCTAAAAAGACCCTAATAAGCAAACTCAAGGTTGAGATCGTTCTTTCTCACATACAGGAATCTCCCATTAAAACTGATTTAAATGAGGCCAAGTTGTCAAAGAAAGAAACATTCTGTACACCAACTGGTAGACAGACTCTAAAAAGTTAAACATCCCTGTGAAAATTAGAGGTTTTTGTTGGAAAAGAAAAAATAAGAAAATTGTAGCAGACTAAGAACACCCTTAAAGTACCTTATACTGAGTTCCCTGTCTTCTTGACAAGATGTCAGCATTTTATCAGAATTTCACATCTACATGAATTTGCCAAATCTGCCCTGAAAAAGTTAGGGAGCTCTTTTAAGATCCTCTCTAGGGTGACTCTAATGTTTTTCTCTCAGCTTCAGTTCTGGACCCTGTGATGACATCCCAAAAATCTTAAGCTGATAACATTTATTTTTTTAAATAGGAAGTATGCCTACACTTTGTTGTGATACAAACACCGCTGGAACACCTGATTATAGACTGATCACTACATGACTAAGAAATGTGCAGACGTGAGCAGACCAAGTGACTGAAATGCTGCACGCTCCTTCTAGAAAGATGCAACAAGCTAAAATGGCAATGATGTTAGCAGACCAAACCCCCAGACATCATGCATGTGACACAATCAGCTGCTGAAGAACTGTGATGCAAGCAACCCAGCCCTCAAATGACACGCTCCTTTATAACCAAACCCACTCGACTGAACGTCCTCTTTTACCCCATGGCTGCCCCCCTGCAAGGAAGACAAGCTGCATTCAGGTGAAGATCTTTTGAGGTGGCTGTGTTTGCAGATGAACCCAACCAACCTTCCTGCAATCCAGACCTTCATTGCAGTGAACCTATAGAAATCCTTATCTGCTTTGAAGCAGATGAGAAAATTTTAGTTTTTGCCCTTGTTCAACCAAACTATCCTGCCACTGCAACAGATATGGGACCACCATAGCTGTGATCCAGCGCTGCACCCTTATCCCGTCCAGAGTCAACACACAGTAAAACCTTAATCCATTTATTCTCATCTGATGCTCAGTTAAGTTGCTCTAGAATAGGCGAGCATAGTTAGTTAGGTTTTGCATGCATGTTTTTGAGACTCTTGATTTTAAAGCTGATGGCTAACATGAAAAGAGTTTTAAGCGGCACACCGGTTTCCTGAAGAGTGTGTGTGGATGAGCGAGTGAATCGTTGCAGTTGGATTATTTCTTTAGTTTGTCCTTTCTATATCTCTTTTGTCATGAAGTTAATGTGCTAAAGGTGAAATGATACCATTGTGAGGTTTGAGACGCCTCATTGTGGTCACGTGGTGTAGGGGTGGACATTTTATGAGTTTTTACAACGCATTTTGTGTCCCTGTATTTCTAGACCCACCAATTCCTTTTGGTCATATGATAGGAGTGGGTATTTTACAAGTTTTACGATTCAGTGTGCTCCCCAGCACAGATAACTCCACCTTCTTTGACAATATGGTAGACGCAGCTAATTTGTGGTTTTTCTAACTGAGCTCTGAGTGTTATTTCAGCTGAACCATTGTGGAGTTGGAAAGCTGAGACAGAGGCATTTCTTGCAAAAAAAAAAAAATAATTTAACGTCCTCAGATGGAGAGATAGGCGCTGAGTGGGCAAAGCTCAGTACATACTTTTATACAGCAACTCCCAATACACTCACTCTCCCTTGGAACTATCCCACCCCTACATAAAGTACTTTCTCACACACAAACATTTGGTTATTCCCCCAAAAAAACACTTCAATTCATCAAGGACATACATTTTAGCCAGATAAACAATCAGAACATGTCTCCCATTCTCCCATTCAATAAGTTCACTTAGCCTCAAGGAGGCTAAGTGAACTTATTCTTATCTCTCATGACCCTCCCTTCACCCTTTTCTAGAGTAGGGAGTCAACTGCTTTCTGTCATTCCCAATCTTAACTCTATGACTTAACTCCAGCATACAGGCTGTTACAAGACTTCTAAACAATCACCCCTATTAGGAAGAGAGAAAGGCACACTCAAAGTATTTTATCTCACATATGCTTCCACACCATCTTGCTGCAATAGTGTATTGTTTAATGCATTTGTGACCCATTGTCATTATACACTGTGAGCTGAATGAAATACCTTTTTAATTGTATTTAAGATCTCCGCCTTTATTGTTATTCACATACACCTTCTGCTGTCAACTGCCTAAAAAGCATTCAGAACTGACATCACTGAATGCATTGATGCAACAAATGGATTTTTAGACCCTTTTTTTGCATAGTGTTTACATAAATGTTAGATTTGCTATAATCCTGGATTATTAGAAGGACATCAATATTTTATCCTGTGGTAGTTTGTATTTATTTTGCAGCAAACAATTTATCACTCAGGTCAGACTCACCCTTCTCTGGTTGGTGATTAATAACTCTGCTGATCACCATAGTCTAATTACTAAATTGGTGAGGACGACTGAATTTTAAACAGGAGTCTAACCTTGGATGTAGAAGACCAAGAATCCTGATGAGTAAGCAAATTACAGTTATAATCATTTAACTAATAGTAATTAATTGGTTTAACCCTAAATTTTGAATGACCAATTAATTAACTACAACTTCCTGTTCTAGCAAATAATATATTCATAATTAACAGGCAAAATATAACAACAACTTTATATGATGCTGAGAGATAACATCTTCACCCCTGTCATAGATATTGGGGGATTTTGAATAAAAATGATTCCATTGAAAAGGAGTAAATCTGAAAATATCATGAAAATCCCACTAAGAGAGCTGAATGGTATTTCAGTTAATCAGTTTTACTATAACTGACATTATGTGTTTGACAAGAAAAAAAAAATTGGAATTAGACCAAAGGTCGCATAAAATAACATATTTCTTTGAAGGTGTGCATGTACATTAGGTTGCATTTTCTTCTATCAGCTTATTTTTATAACCTTTCTCATCTTTGATTCCATGCTTTTAAAAAATTCAGCAATAGCTGATGATAGATGCTTTTTCCCATCAGTTGCTGTTTTTTTTAAGAGCCTGTCCTTTTTAACAGGTGTCTACGGAGGACTTTCCAGATGGCTATACGTAACAAGCCATCTGGAGTGTCAAGTAAGAAAGGGAAGGACTGACTCATCAAGAGGATCAGGATTTGACTATGTTGCTCACAGACAGCATGACTACGTCCTCAGGGTGGATAAGGATAAAACTCAATAACCTTATATACACCAAAAGAAGCAAATTGACTAGGATCTTGTTAAGGAACTACAAATGAATGACCTGAACTCCCTATGTCGTTTAACTGTTTCTGCATTAACATAAAGGGGCTTGGGGTTATTGAAATGTCATACTGTAAGGTCTGCTCACTCTGTCTCTCTCCGCACATGCTTTTTTTTTTTTTCAATATCTTGCAAATATAATAATTCTGTATGCATATAAGTGTGCATTTTAAGCATGTCAAAACAAAAAACTTTACAATGACATGATGACATAAAGGCTGTTGTTGCTTCTTATTTTCTTATTCTTAAAATGTATTCAAAAGTATTTTCTATTTCCACATATTTTGTTTGATAGCCAGGATAAAGTAGTGCATAACTATGACTTAATGGTGTAATGGCGCTTAAAAAGTCCTTTGCATATAAAACAAAGAACCGGGCTTTGTGATATTATATTTTTTCCACTATAATATATATGAATTATTTTGTTTATCTTTTCTTATCAAGTTGGTTATAGAGCTCTAGTTTTATTGAATTTAGTGTAAGCAGATGTAAATACAGATATTTGATTCTTTTTTCTGCAAACTACATTAGCAGCCACACCCTGCTGATTTTGGACCAGTCTCATGGTCACTTTTTAAACACCAAAGCTTTAAAAACACTTTTCATCCTGAACCATTTCATGTAGTTTCCAACTTTCCATCTTGAAACACAGCAAAAGTCTGAAGTATTATATCATGTCACAATGGACTAATGTACACTTTTTCCGCCATTAGTCAATCATGCGTCAGACTGAAATAATGGCCCTTTAAATGGCATGTTCTGCCTCAATTTTAAATTTTTCCTTTTACTACAATCAAGCCTTTTTGTTTGTTATTTAACTAAAGAATTGGTTCAGTTAAATATATTTTGATAAATATATGAATACAGTTTTACAAACAGATATGCTTTGTGTCTGCCAGTCGTATATCTGACAATAATTAAAAACCACACCGCAGTCTTTCACTTGTACTCTGTAGGGGACCATGACCCAAAATGTGTCTTATTAGGAAAAGGATCACATTTATTTGCAGCATAGCTTGAAGCCAAGATATTCTCTAAGAAGAAAACCAAAGAGGCCAGACAGGAAATTGACAGCACATTTTAATGGCCTCGCTGAGATGAAGTTTAAAGCCGGAGGCACCAGCTAAAGCACTGTCAAAGTGATAAAAAGCAGACACACTTAATTGGAAAAGGCTCTCCCATATTATCTGCAACACACTAAACGTAGTAGTACAGATTTTTTTTTTCCTTTTAAAACTATATTATGGAGGTTCAAAAGATACCAAAACAAATGTATTTTTCATAGTGATATCGTTACTTATACCACAATAAAATACAATTCTGACATGATCAGAGTAGAAGAACAATGAAAACAACAACAAAAAGCAATGTCTCTCTTTCTTTTAATTTAATTAGCAGTTTACACCCTCTCTCATCACAGATTAAAATAGGTCCAAGAGAGGTTTTGATATTGATATAACTATTTCAATTAGAGGAACCATTAAATTGTCAGGAGGGACATGTTTCATGTTATATATAAGGCAGTGAATGTTTGAATATAATTTTAAATATGAGTGTCTGAGTAGCATTGGATCATTTTTAGCAGAATTAGATAGTAGGATCCACGGATGCCACTTAGAGTGGATCGATTCAGCTTTGTAGTTCAAATGTGTTGTAACTTGACCCTTCACTCCAGCCCTGTACATTACAATAGACTGCAGCACAAATGATATAAACCCGTTGAACAAGCAGTATGAAAATGGTTATTGATTCTATGAACACATGCCATTGACATTTCTAGAAAGAGTTGGGAGATAAGTTCTTTATAAAATGTACCTAACAAAAGTATTCTTAGATCTCAAACTATTTCACAGCTTGTAAAGTTTAATTAAAACATCCTAAATGTGCTTAACTGGAGTTTTATGTAGGCTAATGAACATCAAAATGTGCTGATAGGAAAACGTATTAAATCACCCTGACAAATCATTTAATTCACTCTTCCAGTCACATCAATGGCCGAAGATTTATAAAATCCATAACTTAGGCCTGCAGACTCTTTCTACAAGCATTTTTGTAAATAGCAGAACACTATCAGGAGCTCATTATATTAATACGGTGATAGAAAGCAACCTGTCTGATAACACCAGTTGTGGAATTGTCTCGCTAATACATTTTACAGAGAATCGGTGGTGGTATTATGTCAGAGTGGAAGCGACTTAAATTGTCAGCAATGTGATAAGTCATGTTTAATAACATGTGAAGTAGAAGACTACGTAGCTACAAGACTTCCACAGTTTTTTGTTGCCTTCAGATTAGCCTAAGAATAGCATCTGGAGAGCTTTTGGTAATGAGTTTAAATCAAGCCTTGGATAAGCATGCAAAACATGATCTCTTAAAGTGCTGCAAAGCACAGACACCCCCTGCTTTTTCTGGTTGGATTTAAAAAAAATAAAAGTTCAAAGGCTATAATTAGTTTAGCAAGAGCTCTGTATTAAGGTCAAAAAAGGTGAAAATATAATTTAAAAGAAGACTTTTTCTAATAAAAGCATTCAGGGATCTGACAATCCTTATCATCAGTTTGCTTTGTTCTAAACTTGGTAATAGAAATAGAACTTCCATTCAACGGTTTGTTTGCTACGTCTGCATGCAAAGTTTATTCCTTTAGTATGTCTTTTGCGTCTGGTGTCACTTTCTGTCATCTCTTTTATAAAAACAAGGTTGCATTCTTCATTTGTTGATGCTGTCACTGTGTGGGAGTGCTTTCTTTGTTTGTAGGCTCTGCAATGTGCATCTGAGTCAGGAACCTGGAAAGACAATGATAGATACAACCAGCAGCTAATATATTGATAGCTTGACAGGGTCTTGTTTTTTTTTTTTTCAAAATGAAACATCTGTTTTCTTTTAGATTAAAAAAAATCATTATAACTGATTTGTTTGTCTCATCTGTCACAGTTTGTTGGCTCAAAGAAAAGATATGGATGGTCTAATTTCACTAAGACATTAATCAAGACAATAAAGTCATGAGTGTCAGATTGTTTTTTTTTACAATGAGGAGAACTGAAGCTAATTAGAGAGGCTTGTTAAAAGAAAACAAAAAAGCTGTGAAATGGATTTTATTAATACACCCTATACTAGCTTCAACTGCTCACTTTCATTTCAGTGGTGTTTGTCAAGCATTAAAAGCAGTAATGATTGTAGAACGAGTAAAAAACAAAACTTCAGAAAGAGATTTTAAATGTCCTCAGAGAAAAAAACTGCAGATGTCAAGTGAGAGTTAACAACCAACAACTAAAAGAAAGAGAAAAAACCCACAGAGACCTTGTCAACTCAAAGACTTTTTCATAGCCTTAGCTGGCAGCTACCGTATGAGTGGAGTAACTGCAGGAGAAATTGTCTGGGCTGTTTGCTCTGCAGAAAAATAGAAAGAAAAAAAAAATCGGAAGGAAGACGATAAGCCTCAGGTATTTAAGGAGTTATTTTGCTGAATATGTTTATGAAGCAATATGTTCTCAATGACATAAACAAATGAATTTTACAATATAAAAAATTCATACTGTCCTCAAAGGTTAAAATACAATAGAGAACCTTGCTTACACAAAGCTTTGATAACAAATACTACGTTTTAAGGAGTAATTTCTGTTATCATGTGGTATAGTCATGAATAACCAGTATCTCACCTGCTGTAAAATGTTGTCAGACATTTTTGTTTATTTTTTCTAATGTTTACTTG
>NW_015150768.1:552948-569002 GCF_000732505.1 Cyprinodon variegatus | reverse complement strand
TATATATATATATATATATATATATATACAGTGACTGCACATGCAATCTTGGCTGTGTATGTAATACAAAGGGTTTGCTGAATATTTGCAACAATGGGTGTCAAGCAGAGAAAATATTTCTATTCCACTCTTTTATTTTTTTTATGTGGATCCCCTGCAGGAATGAAAGGACCAGGGCAAAGTTAAAGTGAATTAGGAGAGTCAGTGAACACCCGAAATCTGCAGCTCTAACTTGTTGAAGGTGGGATATTTTTTCCTCTATCGGTGTTCTTTGACAGGATCTATAGGAGGTAAAGTTATGTTTTAGTGAATTATTATAGGTATATGTTGGTGTGCAATATTTTGGATGTTTGATGGAGTTGGTGGAGGTTAATCCAGCTTTTCAGACCTTAATCTTGCTGTAAATCTGACTGTGGCTCCTTTGCTGAGAGATGAGGGAGGGAGCTTTTTCAACGTTTTATAATTGATGTTTTGTCATCCAGATAAAAATGGTATTTTAATTTAATGTTTTTGGGCAATTTTTTTCTTTTATTGTTAGCGCTTTCAGATAACGGTTTAAAATCCACTATAAATATTAGTCATCATTATAATTGCCTCTATCTTTTAGATAATTACTATAAAGTTTCCCTCCAACCTCATAATTGAGAACTTCTTTTTTATGGCACCTCTCAAGCTGCCTGTACCACAAGAAATTTGGTTATCTCCACTCATTGCAAGCACATTTTTGCCAATCCAATTCAGTGCTCCTTGTTTGAAGATTAAACCCGTAGTGGATATTTTTTTGGCGGAGGGGGACACAGCGAATATTTACCATGAAAAAAGTTTATCCATAGGAATCCAAGGCTGAATCGTTCAAAAAAGGAACAAATATTGCTTCCGTGAACATGACATGTATTTAATTTAATTGTTGCATACTGCTTTTAGATTTTAGTTTCATTCCCTTTGAGTCTCTCCATTTCTAGTAATTGATCTAGTGCTACATTTTACACCAAAGAAATGAATAATATGCATCCTTCCTCCATTTTTATTTTACTCAGCAGTGATATTTCACACACCACATGAACTATGAGACAGATTATTCAGAGAGCATGGAGAGTGTCTAGTTTAATGCATGCATCAGAAAGCATATTTCATGGGGGATTACAAAGTGAGGTCAACACACCCAATCTAATTTGTTTATTCTGTTTCATTTTCAGTGAGGCACGATTTCCTCCCCTGCATCAGCTGAGAAATTGTGGAGAAACTGCAGGACAGAATGAGGGGGTGGGGGGTTGGGGATTTCATCAAAGCACACCGTCTCGTACAGCACATGAAGCTGTTTTCTCATTTTTCGCTCCTTTTCTGACACCTTGCCAGATGAAGTGTTTGGTTTCAGGGGAATGTGTGTCTCTGTAAAATAACTGGTGGATGGTTGAAAGGATAACGCCAAGGTCCAACAAATGTCAGTTCCCACGGCAATCTTTAACCTAATTTCTGAGAAGACTGTATTTGTCATTGTGGGCTGGTCATTTATTTTGGAGCAAAGCTTTTTACCAGAGTCCTTGCAAACACTTAAGTGTTAATTAAGAATAAATATAAACATAATAGTCACATTTCAAATTTACGATAAACACAAATATTTCGATGGAGTCACATACTTTAACCTATGTGTTATCTTTTATAACCACTTTTTTAGTGTATTGGCATTGGTGTTTGTAATTTTTTTTATAGAAAAATAATGATTCATATTCTTAATTTCCAGCATTGAGTCAAACCAGAAAACACTTTCAAGTGTTTAGAGAGGCAAAAAAGACAAAGCTTGACCCAACCTTTGTATTTGACCTCTTTCCCGTGATGAAACAAATAGCTTTTTCTACTGATAGATAACATCATGAAATCCTTGGAAACAACTATTTAAATACAGTAAAACAACAGATACTTAGTTCATTCTGAAGGTTTGTAAAAATAGAGGCTTTAGTAATATTTAATTTTATTATTAACAGGAGGCCGTATGTATCACATGAAAGCTTTAAGTTATTCTGTGGATCAAACATGGCTCAGTTTGCCCCTTCACACATAACATACTGTGCTTCATCACCTACTATAGTGTCTTTAAACCAGTCATGAAGTAGAGAAGCAAGTCCATGAGTGTTCATCTCAATGACATTATGGTCCCAATCCTTGATCCCCTGCAACTAACATGATGTCAACTGCAAGATTTCTCCACACGCATGGAACCGCAAGCCAGTGTAACAAAACTCAAGACAAGCGCAGGATGGTTTCAACAGCAGCCTAGAGAAGCACAATATGTAAACAATGTAGTTATGGCAAAAAAAAGAGGAACTGTTTGTCCCCCTTGTACAAATAAACAACCAGTAGCTCCTGTTTACTACTGTCATTTCCAGCTTTCCACAGCAAGCCTGTTAATCATTTACATTTTATGGAACACCATTTTGGGTTGGATTGATTTAATTAACTGTGTTCCACCACATAAATACTTCAGGGTGAGTGTGTCTAAATTCAATAATCCCAACAATATTTAGCCTTTTATTAGGTGTCTTCCCATGTCAATTATGCCTTTTAACGATAATGCTTTGGACATTTCATAGAAAGAGGATGATAATGAACTTGTGAGTCACTAACCTGGTTTTAAAGTTCAGTTTGTTCCCAGAAGAAGAGGTTGGTTCCAGCCGGTCGGCTGCCAACAAGACACGGCGGGCGCCACTCAGACAGTGCCTGACACCAAAGTTCCAGAGGTCGGAGGACAGGCAGGAAATTATACCCGAGCAAATAAAGAAAGGCAGGATAATTCAGAGGGCAAAAAAGATCAGAGACCCAAAAAAGTACCAAAGGAAATACCAGGACAGTGTCAGGAATCAGTTCCAGGTTCGGTACTCAGACATAATCTAGCTGGAGTCCGAGGACAGGTGAGGCAAACAGGTCAGAATGGGGACAGGAAGGCTCAGATGTCCAGAGGGAGAACGGGCCTGGACCAGACAATCAAAAGATTTCTGTAGGCTAGAGAACTCTCACCAAAGGCTTGAATAATGTGGTGACTGATTGAAGGCTGATTAATTAGAGGCTGAAGCAGGTGGATCAGATGAACAGTAATGAGAACTGGGTGGAGCTAGACATAGTGAATAAAATGTGTAATTAGACCAGTCATCAGCGCCAAGATCATGACACCCAAGGGTCTTCTCCCTGTTCAAAAATGACAACAGTTGAGCTGACACATCTTCACAACTTCTGAGGTTTGCAGATGACACCACAGTCATGCATCTGATCCAGCAGAACAAATCTTCATACAGACAAGAGGAGGACCAGGATTGTCCTCTGGTGCACTCAGAGCCAGCTGAAGCTAAACCCACCTAAAACGTTTTAAGGTCGGCTTCAGGAGAATATCGTAAACACTGCCCCATTCCATCCTCAAAAACACCTTCTCACAACTAAATCACCCTGTCTAAGGTGGTCCTCACATGAAAGGACCTTCTTAATAGTGCAAATCAATCAGAATAGAAGTAAAAGCAGTACATCAGTGGTCATGATAAACCATGATAAACTCTGAATGGAGTTTGCAGTAAGAAGGAAGAACGGGAAGCAGGATTATGCATAGGAACTATACAATTTCCCATAATCCTTTGAAAACTTGTCATAAAGGCTGCGTCCCCACATCTGTCTTAACCCCTAAATCCATCAATCACTGTATAGAGTGGGGCCTATATCGGGGACTTCATAGTGAAATCAGTTAACCAACCATTTGGAAAGATGATCACTACTTGTCACTTCACATTGGTAACTTAACTCCGCCTCTCCATGGATTCCTGCACCATCTTTGCAATTTGTTGCCGCTACAACAAATCCCACAATGCTTTGCGAGGAGAGTTTTCGCGAAGCAATCTGGGATATATCTGATCGTCTAGTGACAATCAATGATCACTACTTTACAAGGTGCATTGTGGGAAATTTCAAGTCCACAAATTTTTCATCCATAGACAGCCCACCTCATGAAGTTTATCAAAAATACATGCAAAATGCAAATGTACACAACTTTATATGTTTTGGGTTTTATAGTGGCAAAATTCAGCTGATCAATGCATTTTTTTTAGTACTTCTTTTCTTTAAGGCTTTAGTCCCAATTTGAAAAGCATCATCCATGTGCATTTCTGTTGCATAATGACGTCTGTTTGGCTGAAGGCTGTCCAGATTTACAATTTGAGGTATTTTGATGGAGCCATAGATTGTTTAAAAAACTAGGTCCAGCAGAGACGTCACTTCTACTGCTAGTTATCTTCTGCACCACAGTCTGTTTATCACACATCCAACACTGGATGGTTTTGGTCATCTAAAAAACAGGACATGTCCAAGCTGAAATTAACAATTAGGTCTGCAAGGAGGATAATTGGGACTAAGCTTGCTGTAAAAATCTAGAATCAAAACAAGTAGCATCTCTGCTAACACCAAATATCTTACTAAGAGACGGATCAATTTCTCCTTCAGGGAAGCGCATCAGACCGCTAATGGGAAAAACAAACCAGCACAGATATAGCTTCTTTGCCCCAGCTATCTCTTTTGACTTTAACAAACACCCCGACCCATGGTAGTCAGACGCTTTTCTAGAACAATCGATACTTTTACACTATTAAAACCTGTGGTACTATTTCTATTTATCCAGGTACAGAAAAATAAACTGAAATCCACTCTTATACATACTAGTATTATTCTGTTTTTTAACCTGTCCTTACCCATTTAAAGCATGCTTTTTATATACCAGTTGTTGTTGTTTGAACTGTTGTTTATGACATTAGGGATGGCAAAACTAAATCAAATACCTTGTTTATTCTCTGAAACTCTGTAATTAATAATAATTTTGATTCTGAAAACTCGTTTTTATGACTTTTACGTTCAAAGCCAGTTGTACTCTGCCTGTACATACTGTACTATGTGCTGGAACACTGATTCTTCCTTAGATGTATGTCTCTTAAGCCTGTTACTGTTTTAGAAAGCGGTTTTACATTTACCTATGTGCCTTTAAACAGAATTACAATTTTACTGTCATTATGATATGAGCCCGATCCTTTTGACATTGGCTCCTTTTGTTGCTTTTTCAGTGTTGGACCCTTTCATTTTTAAACCCCACCAAAAAGTTTGACTTCAAGCCATTTAAATTGAATTGACCTTAATTAGATGCTGAAAATAATTTCATTAGTTGATAGTCTAATTTGGTTTTTCAACCCCAAAGTCATATTTATTATTATTGCTTAATTTTGCTACCCTGTTCCTTAATAATAAGCCATGTGGTTTGGAGATGTCGTTCATACACATAGAACTAATATTCATAGGATATTCATACACAGGGGACTCATATCCAGCTTCTCCATCTTAAGTGCTGTCAAATCGGATGTTCTAGTGCGATACAGAACAGTAATTGGTATCCCTTCTTTTTATTTATTTTATTTTTTTTTTTTGTAATCACTGCAAATGATTTATTCTCCACAGAAGAAAGCCTATTTTTAGGATAACATGTGATGGGGTATGTGGATGGTTCTTCTCCCAGTAATTGAATAATTCACAGAACATTGCAGTGTACTCATTAGGTTAGAGTATTCAGACAACAGGAGGAAGGGGGATGGTCCAAAAGGAGAATGGTCAGCTTCAGAAAGTTGTCTGCAGGGAACTGGAAAAAACAAGTACAGGAGGATGTTAAAAAGAAGACAAGAAAGAAGAGTGCTGAAGTTTTCTGGCATATCAAGAGAGAAGAAAAACTGTTCCTGTCAGTGCGATGATTAAAAGATTTATGGGACTGGAAGTGGAGGGGGCTGATTCTTCCCACAACCCTTCTTTCCTTTGTCTCCTTTGAACTTGGAGTGTGTTGACAGGCTAGGGGAGTTTGGTTAAACCAGACTGATCGCAGATATGGGGTGTGGCTCAGTCTTTGAACTAGCTGGTTGGGGAGCTTACTCTGAGGGGAAAGGGAGGAGAAAGGAGAGAGAATGAAGGAGGTGAAAAGGAGCAGAGGGCAGTGAAGAATGAGGTGTTGAAGAGGGAGTGTGTTGAATACAGAGGAGGGGTAAAAGGGCCAAAGCTTCGGGTTATTATTAGAGTTTAGAGATTGTTAATTTGGAAGGTTCTCAGTATATGAATGAAAAAGTCTTCCTATACTGCATGAAATTTACTTTCTGTGTTTACTTTAAATGTTGCTGTTTAGCATTTATACCAGATAGTTTGTTATTTGAGGAATTCATTCCTTGATTCTACCTCCCTTCTTCCTCATCAGTCATGCTCTGTTCAACAGCTCAGCATATATACTGTAAAATATGGGGCATGCCTACCATGACGAATCACCATGTATCTTCCTGTCTCTGTGTGTATCTTTGAATATTTCATAAGCCGAACACAGAAGATGTCATTGTAAAATGCATACATTTTTTATTTGCTTTCTGTCTCCCTTTCTGGTGGTTTGGATTTCTGGGACTCCAGTGACGTTGGTGTATGTCTTGGCCTAACAGCTACTACCATTTTTGTCTATTACGAGGCATTAAATTTGAGCTGCTGCTCAGCTTGTCAGTTAATGGGGCAAAACATGTCCCAACGATTTGAAAATGACAGCAGGATGATCACTGCACCTGTTTGCAGGTGGCTAATTAGGGAGGCTTGCTCTTTTTCCTCCTTCATCAGTCTCTCATTTCAGTGTCTCATAAGTCTTGACAAGTTCCTTTTTTAACTACAGCCTAACAGTGTTAAATAATTTGATCTGAATTTACAGCGAAGTTTATGAGTTTATGCATGTTTAGTTTTTATTGTTTTTTTTTTTTTTACTAACATAGAAATAACAGAACATAAAATACAAAACATAAAACAACCTGGTCAGCACTTACCATGTTAAACAATAAGAATCTAACAAAGAAAATTATTTCGCACATCTCTTTAAAGGATACATATAGGGTCAAAACAACCATAAAGGAGAATTTAATCACCTGTATTTATAATTTTTTTTTATTTTAGATACATTTTAGATATTATATTATATACCCACAAAAGGAAATAGTTTTCCTTGACAGAAGGCGCTCAGCCTGACCCTGATTCTGCGAAAGGTTTATTTCTGTTATAGGGACGTTTTTTCCTCTCCACTGTTGCTACATGCCCAGAGTGAGGGATTGCTGCAAAGTCAACGATAAGATGCCAACGTCTACTGTTGCTGCATGCTCATACAGGATGAGCAAGTTCTACAAAGTCATGTAATCCCCTGGGTTTTCTCAGATTGAAATAATTTAACCTGTCTGTATGCATGACTCAATTGAATTGCCTCTGTAAAGTGCCTTGAGATGACATTTGTTGGGAATTGGTGCTATATAAATAAATTGAATTGAATTAAAACTCATAAGCAATTTCAAAAAGTGCAAGCTCCCTTAAGCTACTGAGAGTCATTGAAATGAGTGATCTCAGGTTGGCAGGAAGACGGACTGTGAATGAACATGTAATGTTAATGAAACATATTTGTAAATGTCATAATACTCATCTTTTCTGTCGATGCATAAGCTACTCTCATCATCACTACCACATATGGTGTGCACTTAAACCGGACACTGCTTGTTTCTGATTAAATGCTGAGTAGCAACGAGGGAGGGGGGAAGGGTCTAACATTAATCTGGATTATGAGCAGCCTCATACCCCCCCCCCCCCATCAATTCCCTCGAGAGTGAAAAGCCTGTGTGCAATGGCATTTTCTCTGATCCATTTGCAGCAGTGGTTGGCGTTGCAAGTCTGCAAGTTGAAACATGGAATATGAATGAGTACTTCCTTCCCCTAAGAGCATCCATTAGAGATCACTTAAGGGGCCATAGTCCATTATTGAGAGGTTGCAAGGGGGTGTGAAGCAGCTCTTTCTGAAGACAGGAGTATGGGTTAAGTATGTATATTAGTTGGACTGTGGTTTCTCTAAAGCGCTATGGTCAACGTGCATCTGAAAAGAGTGACGCTTTACAAGGAATCATTTACTAGCCACAGCCTTTGTCTGGAATGAGATGCTGCAAGACAGTTCAAACCTCTTCCGCATAGCCATTACTCCTGGGAGAAGCTGTTATGTAGCACCTCATAGGGCTATTACTACCATTGAATTTGGGAGGTGGATGAGATGAAAGCGCATCTGCAAAGTGGTTCCTTTTGACAAGGAGCCCTTTTTCTACCCTTCTTGCTTTTACCTCCATTTTCATCCATTTACACATCAGTGCTTTGAAGGTATGCAAGAGTGTATGACCACATCCTGTCTTTTGGCCAGGAGAGCAAAGACGCTTTGCTTAATATGTTTGATTTCTTTGCTTGTGAACATCACATGTGTTACTCATATTGAGGCTCCCTCCCCCGGGGCACATTTCAGTTTGTCATGGACAATCAGACACATTTATTTTCCATAAATAGCCGAGCAGATTGTATCTGTCTGACAACATGTGAGTTCACAGAGTTTGTATTTTTCTTCTGTCATTCAGGATCCCCATTTAGAAGAAGCAGTCAATAACGCAGTTTGCAACAACGACTAAGCATGGATTTAACATTAACAAAGTAGTTTTATATTGCACTTATATACTAAATAAATATGACATGGTAAAGAATGGTTTCTCAAAAAGAGCTTCTTGCAAAAGCATTAATTCAATTTGTGTGGCTCTCTTTGAAATTTAAGTGACCAACACAAAGGAGCTTTTAATTGTAAATTAATATAAATTGAACCTACTAAAGGTAAATCCTCTCATTACCTAACACTTTCAAGTTAAGCAACATCAACTTGTACTGTCAATTCATAATTAATAGCTATTACAGGGCAATGAAGACTATATCACTGAGTTATTACAGAAATGTTTTGAATAATCTATAAACTATCCACAGGCCAGAATCTCGACCCAGCTCTGGAGAGCAGCTAGACTCTGTCATATTCTGGAGATGCAGGATGCTAGTTGGTTGTCTGCTTGTGTCCCCCGGCTAATGCTTCTCATTTTAGAGGGCAGCCCGCTGAATGAGACGGTCACACCCCTGTGTTTTGGGTAAGGGGAAGGTCTCTGACTGTTGTATTTGTCTATAGGCCAAGCAGTGGTATAGAATAGCAGGCCTTCTTAACTTTCCTGTCAGGGGTTGATAGCACCCATCTTGGGGATTCTATTATTTTACTTGGGGATTCTATTTATTTTACTATGCCCAAACCTGAATGGATGTGATCAGCCATAAGGAACCCCTAACCTGACTCCGCCAGATGGATTTGCTCGGCATATCCATCTGGAAACCTGCAGTTGAAGTAATTTTGGGAAGGGGCGAAAATACTGGTTAGCTGATTGGCCTATGTTGGTGATAGACGGGCCAAATAAACAAAACATATTTTCCTCTGAGAAAAGCCTCCAGAGCAGTGTTTTGCTCTTCTTTCAGTGAAGAAATACTCTGTAATTCCGATAAAACTTGCTCGATAGCCACGCCAACGTTAGTTTCATCAGCTGAAGCCACCATGTTCTTTAGACTGAACTGTCGCGCTTATCGTTGCGTCACACCTCAACCCGCCTCAAAGCCAACGCTGATTGGACCTTCGTTTGGTGAATGGCTCCAAATTTTCTTCAATGGAGAGTCTCCAGACTGATCAGCGTGTGAAATCTTGAAAGCTCGCGAGATCAGGATGGTCTCACGAGGCGAAGGAACCCCAAGATTTAAGCCTGAATTTGTTCTGTTATTGAGCTTCTCTGCAAAGTCCTTAATGATCACCATGTTCCAGCATAAGAATGTCCATCAGTGCAGAGGACAGAGGTCGATGATCAAACTTGTTGTCTTATCTTCAAATGACCACCTGATAGTAAGTTGGATGAAATGGAAGAAGAGGAGCTGGGAAAAATCAGCATACCCACCAGGAAGTCAGGGACTGCTGGGAATATCCCGAGTCAGGGACTGACTCCCACTTCCAGGAGAGTTTCTCCCAGATTCAGGAGTGGGCTTAAGGCACCAGTCTTTGTGGACAAGTCTTTGCCTGTGTTGTCAATGTAGCTGCCTTTAGCTGTCTCTGTACGGTCTGTAGTATCTTTTCTGGAAACCCCGCACCCGGAGTGACTCTCCATTTTTATTGATGTTTGCCCCTGGAATTTAGAATAAATTCAGAAACTATATTAATGCCTTTTTCTATATTTTATGAGTTCAGTCAAGCCCAAGTAAATAACATTCACATCTCACACAGTCAGTTTTCTTCCCTGGGTTTTCAATTAATTCCCTTCAGTGTTTTCATTTTGGACTATTTTTTCCCCCATTTATAACTCAATTTTCTCCATGAAAGATCTTGTCCATTTTCTATTCATGTTTACACCATAATAACTTTCAAATTGACAAATGGTGAACAGTTTCTTTGGCAGAAGGACATTTTTAAAATTGTAATTCACAGCAGCCCCCAGTTAATTACTGCTAGCAATATTTGTGGTAATGATCCTGCAGTTATGTGTAATTCAATCTTATTTAGATCTTTAATAAAGGTTGTTCAAGCTACAACCTTTGTACACAGCCCAGAGCATCTCAGTGGAGGGCACTTCACTGCAGCCAACCTGGATTTATTAATGTATATCATTAATGCAACATGATTTCACAACTAGTTTAAAAGCTGTGAGAAATGTTCAGAGTCTACCTGTTTATGTTCTTTTAGGTTCTTTGAAAGCTAAAAGGCAGAATCATGAAAGCTTATGACAGCAAAAAGTAAAAAATTGTCACCAGCCATGTCTATAACATTCAATATGATATTCTTTTGTCTTTTTGTAAATATAAATCATACTGAATTTTAATATTGAGGTACCTCTACCGTTAAACCTAATATTAGTTCTTACTGCTAATAAGTCAAACAGAAAAAAGACAAGCAAGTTTTTAAATGGATATTTGTTTAAACAGCTGAAGAGCTTCATGTATTGTAGTGCTAGAAGTCAGTCTGTCAATGTTATGCCCTGTGAGGTAGTCACGGCTGTGCATCAGGTGACTTATAAAAGGGCAATTGGGCTACTACTGTATGTGACAACACCTCACATGTATACAAAATATTGTCGAAATAAAGATAGTCATCCAATATTTCATTTTGAGAAGGTACCAGGACAGTTTTAAGGGAAAGATGTGGTAGACCACACTAAAATAGAGTCCTGTATGTTTTGAGCTAATTTGGTTTGCTTTCATATAATAAACAAAGAAACTTTCCATAGAAACTGGACAGCTGGGAGGCAGTAAAATTTATGAGACTACTCACATTTTTAGTGTCAGTTTTTTATCATATCACAAACTGCTGAGCTCAAATTAACAGCCTGTAGATAATCTGGGTGGGACCTCGAGAAGGCTCAGCATAATTGGAAAAAGGAGGCCTAATCGATCCAAGTAGTGCCTACATATGATTACCATTCATCAGGAAAGTTCTTATTTTCAACATCAGAACTTGGGGAAACCTTTTTGAAATCCATTAAGCTCAAGCAGGTGGGAGCTCTTTACATGAACATTTTACACCAAACATTACCGAATTAAAAAGAAATTATTTAAACTGAATCTATAATACATTTAAGGTTAAAAAGTATATATTTAAGATTTTGATATATGTCCTAACTTCAAGCCAATATATGAAAACATAATTCATTTGCTGAATATTTAATTACCCCTTTGACTGTTATGGCATTATCCATCTTCTGATGTATAATATAGTTTGTTGAGGCTGCAGCTGGGTGGAGGGTTTTGAACCTGGTAGATAAGATAATCAGACGGACCAGGTCTGTCTTATCATGTCCCCATGAACCGGTGTGGTTGCTGGGAGACAGAAGTATCGGGGCAAAAATAAGATCCCTGCTGGATAAAAGTCTCCCAGCGTTTGCAACAAGGGTTGCAAAACAGGAGAACTCCTTTATTGGTTGACTAATGCATCCTAGGAGCACACAGCAGCATTATTACAAATCCTTCCCTCTAGCATTTTTAGACTTTATGATCATCTCTGCTCCCAAAAAACTCTATGTTGTTTAAATCGCTGCTGTTATCTGCATATTCTTTTAATTTCATGTTAATAGTCTATGGGGGTTTTTATGCATTATAGACATGTGCGTTTACTAATTAATTACAGTGTCCACATTACTATTTATTAAGTTCTTTAATACAGTAACTGTACAACATTGTTTCCTGTCATTCTTACTTTTTGAATTAATATTTAGCCCTGTCTTAATCTGCATGATTCCTTTTTTTTTCACCTTGCCGCTGGTACACCTTTTATTTCCCTACTGAGGAACTATTGTATTGTATTGTATTGTATTGTATTGTATTGTATTGTATTGTATTGTATTGTATTGTATTCTATTCTATTCTATTCTATTCTATAATAACAATGTTTTGTAATCGGAAAATAAAAATCTTGCATCACTGAACATTGATGAATTTGTCTATTCTCTCTTTCGTATTACTCTTGTGAAAGGGTGGGACACAGTGAGATGAGTAGGGGGTAAAAGAACTGACCTAGTGAGGACTGTGACAACCACCCATGCGCACATACCCTTTAAGCAATTCAAAGTCACCGAGCAGCAAAAACTAACCCAAGGTGCAGGGGTTTAGAAAATTGTAGTACCTTGAGAAAATCACAAATATATAGGGTGAACATGACAAGTACACACTGAGAGATTCCAGTCCAAGTTCAACAAGGCATCTTGACAAGTTAAAGAAAAAAATGAGAAAAAAATGACCGTAGTCTCCTTGACACTTAACATTTCACTTTCTGTAACGTTTATGTCAGTTTCAAAACACCTGCCTGCCCTGTCCGTAAAGGGTTGTATGATTCAGAAATATCAGTCTTTGGATGCTGCACAGTTCTGGCAGTCTGTGCTCTGGTAAATTTATTCTCTGCTATATTCACCATGCTATGCTTGAAAAACAAATCTAAGGTAATATTCTAAAAACTCATAAACATGCTTGTGTAATACATTTAACAAGCAACTGTCACAATTTTACCAAGGATTTCCTAAACCATGCTGTTTTATGCAAAGGTTTAGGGCAAGAGTCCGATATGATTTAGTGGTAATTGTCCTTCTATATGAAATTAACTTTGTGTTAATTACTATTTGATATCATATCGTACATGTTAGTGTTTTCCCACTGCCTTTCACAATATCCAGGCTTGGGAGAACTCTCAAGGCCACAGCAGTTTGGATATATATTTACATAGGTCAATCTATCACTTCCTAAATAAAATACAGGTCAACCACATTGAGTTTTAAACCGACAACAAGCAGATTCAATGACAGCCTTTCACACACGTCTACATAGGGATAATGTGTAAAACTTCCCCTTAAAGGTATAGAGGACAATTTTTTATTTCTCCATCCAACCATGGTGAAAAATGGATGGATTTTAATTTATTATTCTAGTAAATAAAATTGACATTTTTTGTGTGTTTTTTTTTTTTTTACTAACCAATTCTCTAAATAGGTGTGGTACAAACAATATGAAAATGTCAAAATTACCTTAGACTCACTGGTAAGCATGGGGGTGGATATATTATGCTGGGGGTCTTTTTCTCTTTCAAAGGCCCTTAGATTATTGATACAGGGCATGGCATCATAGGGTCTTTAAAAACAATGCAATTTTATTTCAAAATCTGGTGGAATCTGTCGTAAAACTGAAAACAGGATGTCCTTGTCTTTATAAGAGAAATAGTGTTCCGAAAAACCTTGGAGCTCAAAAAATCCAAAAATGTCCAACTCAAATTGAATTGACAACATTCACCAAAAAAACAGATCAAAATGCTTTGTACCTCTATGATTTAAGTACTTGATCTTTCCTAGATAAAAAAGACATATGGAAAAGGTTGGTTGTTGTTACTAGAGGAACGCTGCCAACAGAGTTGGGCATTCTCCCCTCCAAGATGTACAGGCAAAGATGAAAGAGAATGGAAATTGCCCTGCAAGTGAAACAAAAGCCTCCTCATCCGTTTGCATCAAATCAAGCCAATGCTTTGCAGGATGCTCAGCTAAGCAGGAAGGCTCAGTCAGCAGGGTTCTCCTGTTGCTCGTCTCAGCCTACCCGCCTTTTTGTCTCTCCTGCCCACTAGACTGACACCTAAAGTGGCACTAATTGGCATGGGTTCTGACAGCTATCCAGTGTGCCTGCGAAACTTTTAATGACACAACTTACACCCAGCAGCACCAAGACTACATTTCCTGTTAAGGAAAAGGCTGTAAAAACACACACACAAGCTGTGTGCACCATGGCAGTGTTCTTTTGCTCTCTCCTTTCCCTCCTCCTGCTTCAAAACCGGCACACCAGCCTACTCTGACAGATTCACTTACTGTAGGAAGCTCAGATGGGTGCTGTCTGGCAGAGATGATGCATTAACCTAATCATTTATTTTTTATAATTGTTGACTAGAACTAAAATATGAATGTAAAGGATGGTCTGGAAATGGAACAAGCTCCCAAAATACTATAAAACTCGTTTTTAGACTGCAAAGTCAATTTTTATCAGGTGGACCATCCGCCTTAGAGGCAGCTGTTGAACAGACTTTCAACTTGACCGATGACTTGCTGGTGGGAAACTGAAAAATCCAATCTTTTTCTCTCTCCCTCTCTTTGGTGTGGACACTGTTACTGACTGAAGAATTGTTTCACTGATTTTATAATTTCCCTGTTGATTGCTATACTTCATCCCTTGTGTTCCAGATGTTGCGACATCACTTTATTCCATTGTGTTTATTTTCTTTGTCTATTATTGCTCCTTTCTTTCATATTGATTTATTTTTCCTCGATCTCTGTTAGACCCCCCCCCGACATGATAGCCTTATTGTGTTCATTTCTTCCTTCTCCTCTTCCTCCAATATTCCTGCTTACCTTCTGCCGTAGCTGCTCCACACAATACTCTGATCAGTATTTCTGCATTCATTTTCATTTTCCTTATTTTTTCTCCTTAAAAGTTAAATATTATTTTTTTCTAGATCCTCTTATCACTGTTTTTTTCATTACCCTATTATTTTTCCTCTGCCTATGTTTGAAGTCATTTAAGTTCTCTTTTTTTTATTTCCTTTGTTTTATTAAATCTGCATAATGCACATCCTGTTTGCTTATATCCACCAATCTGGAGTATTCGTTGGTAAAAAAGCTGGATTCATTTTTAGCGGGGCTAGTTACAATGCTTAGGTACACTGAACGGCAAACCTTTTCCAAAGCAGGCTGATTTTCAGAATTGATCTGAATCCTAGAAAACGCTCCACACAGCGGCCAATCAGCTGTTTGGGAAACAATGTTGTGCCCTTTAACTGAAGACACGATTCAATTGAGAGCAAAAAGAACAAACTAAACAACATCAAAATAAAAGAACTCAAAAAGTGAAAACCAGTTAAAACAAAATATGTTCTTGACACAGTGAGTAGTTTTATATTTATTTTACATATTACATATTACATTCCGTATTTGTTTTTAATCCTTATAACAATCAGAGCGCAAATTGTGTAAAGATAGTTTAGATCACTATGACAATTATATAAGTGATACAGGTTTTCAAAAGGCAGACCAGCATATATACCAAATCCTGGAACCGTGTGTCGGCTGTGCGACCTGCAGGAATGTGTTCCTCACTGTATTACAGACTGTATGTTTGGCAATGTGATATTATGCAACAGGCAGCATCATGTACTCCGTCAGGAATTCATTTACATAGATATATACATACATATATACGTACTTATATATAACTTTTAAAATGTTTCTTGTTTGTTGTAACAGTATGGATGAGAAGGGGGGAAAAAGTGTTGACACAGCTCAGAATTCGGGATGATCTAACTGTCAGGACTCCTGTCTGTGTGTTTGTGTTTCTGTTTGTCTCCCTTCCTCCACCAGGAGGCGCCTGGTTCTGGTTCGCCTCCTCACACACCTGCTGATGGTTTCCTCATTAACTGAGTGTTCTTAAGCTGCTGACTGCCACTACCTCAACGCCAGAGCTTTTGCCAGTTTTGAATACTCTAGCCAAGCTGAGTTTTGCTGAGTCAAACTGAGTTCTTTTCAACCTGAGTTTGAACATTGTTTTTGTCTTTGCCTCTCGGCAGGAAGTCATCCTGCAAACTGGATTT
>NW_015150768.1:525133-552913 GCF_000732505.1 Cyprinodon variegatus | reverse complement strand
TATATATATATATATATATATATATATATTTATATATATATATATATTTATATATATGGACTGAATACACAATGCAAGCGAATTCAAAGCGTTTATTAACAAAAACACAAAACACAGAAGCGCGGAGCAGTTGATCTGCGATCCTGTGGCACTGCAGGCTTAAAACTGTACTCCACCTTGGAGCCATGACACCATCAGGGGACACGACAAACACAAAAACCCTCTTAAACCATTGGGCTCTGGGGATGAGAACATGAACCCATTAATAACTCAAAACTAACAAAACAAACTAACAAACCGGCATCAAACAATGATCTGTCCCCGATAGCTGGGACGAATATAAAGGAACAGTCACAGGTGGATAAGATGAGGAATGGTTAGGAACCTTGCAGATAACTTTTAAGATGTTTTTTGTTCGTTGTAACAGTATGGATGAGAAGGTAAAAACAAAGTGTTGACACAGCTCAGAATTCGGGATGATCTCACTCAGACTGATCACTTCTTGAATTAATATGATGCAATAGAGGCAACGCTTCCAGCTTTATTGTAGCCCAAACATTATTAAATTAAAAGGTCCAGCAAACCACATTAAATTGTTTTTGTGTGTTATCTGAATCTGCTCCCAAGTCTCCAATGGGGCATGCAATTAACATTCAGTACAGTTATTAGGGTGCAGACTGTGTTAAATTTCATTGATGCTCAACTTGCGCATCTATGCAGTCAGCAATCTTTTGCCCTTATTTGGCGTCTCTTTCATGCCGCCACCATGTTTAACTTTTCATTGAGATTTTTTTTCCTCTTCGTTTTTTGTTAGATGAGCATTTTGTCCACAAAGGACAAATATGGTTCTGTCCCATTACACGCATGCTCAAACCCGCCCCTTTATACGTGTGTGTTCACAGATTTATGTCAAAGTTGGATTGAGTTTGTGGTACCAGTGACCCTGATTGGCATTGTTGTGGATAGGTTAAACTGGATAGGTTGGAAGTAATCCTGCTGCACTGAGCCTGCTTCGTGCAGCTAATCTGGTTCCAGGTATCTGAAGCTCCCAGAATGAAGACAGAGACCCCTTTGACCCTTCTATTAGGGTAAAGCTGTCAGTCATAGCAGTGAAGAGAAACACAGAGAGAAACAACTGGAGGAAAGAGAAGGGATGAAGGAACATAGAGGATAAAAAAAAACTTTACTCTAAGTAAATACTTGTTCTTGATGTAGCAGGTGGGACATAAAAACTAGTGCAGAAAGTCAAGACGCTAGAATAGTCTATCCAGCAAAAATTTATTAGAACATATTTTTCTAATGAAAGAATTCCAGAAATTCAGATTCACCACCCCTTTCATAAACTCTAATGGGAAATTAAACAGATACGTTATTAATGTATAATATTAAAATCATTGTATTTTATTGTTATATCAGGTTCAACCTTTATAATAGAGCAAATAATTTGCTCTAGTATTTTGAACACTGTATTACTTTTCATTATACGTACATGTGAACTATATTTCTCAAATTTTTTGCAAATTGCATTTTATGTCGATTAGATTTCAATTACTGTCAAGGCAATATTTCATTATACTATATTATAATACTAAATTACACACTTTAATATTTCATTAAAGTACGTAAGGCTTTAAAACAACAACCCGTTTTGTGCATGTCTGTCACGCCATAGTGACATGGTTACGATTAGTTATACATATTGATGCTTATTGAGGCTTATGAATTGAAGTCTATAGTACAGTATCATTCTGTTTTACTGGTTTAGCTAAAAGTATGTTAACCTGATTAAATCAATAATGTAGATTTTCCAATTAATGGTTAAAGAGGCTTTTCTGTATTTGCATCAACACGCAGCTAGGAAGCACAGGATCACCTACACGGACACACACTTAACATGCTCTTGCATGAAGGATTGACAATCCTCAGAGGCAAAACAATGAAAAAGAGGCACTTTTGGCCTAAGTATTTCATGCTCTTTGCTTTTCTGCCATTTTCTTCCTCTAATACCCCTGTCACATTTAATCTGGCTTTCATACACCCACATTCTCAATATCACCCTGTACGTGTTTGCACTCTGCCATACTCTCCCTGTTTCAGTCACTTAGGCCTTTCACAGCTTCACATTTTGTACTTTAGACTGCACATTCAGGTTTTGGAGAATAAATTTAATCAGCAGAAGGTTTGCCATTTTTAACATTTCCTATTTCCTTCATCCCCACAGACTGAAGCAGGAAATCTGTATAGCAAACACTGTAGAATCACTGGGAGTCTGTTTCTATTTGCTCTTGCTCTGCTACAAATGAGGGTATGTGTCTTTTTAGCTGATGACATGGGAACTGTTGCATGAGATTGTGGGCGGAAAAAAAAGAGAGAGCAGCAAAGTAGGAGAGAAGAGATGATGATGATTGAAGAGACACAAAAGGTCTTCAATCCGCAGCAGGTGCTTAAATTACCTGCTTCCTCTCACAGTTGGCCTCGTTTCAGCCAGCAACAAATAAGAGCAGCTGGAAACTAGGAAGGAACACCATCTTTCGTTCCTCCTCTCTCTCTCTCTCTCTCTCTCCAGTCTTTACAATATACCTCCCTGGCATCGCTGCCATGATAGCCCTGAGAACCTGAGGAGCCGTCTCAGCAGGGTTACCTTATTTGAACTTTGGAGAAGCTGGTGGTAAACAAGCCATGTTATTGTTATCTGTTATCTATTATCACAGCATAAGAAGATGGAAACTATAAGGCTCCTCATCAGCAAAGATGGATGCTCAAATATCAGTGGAAACTTGCGAAATGTTTGTCAACCGTGAAAAGAACAGGTGCTACTGTTTGTTATTGAGCAGTATTCCAATTTTTTTTGTCATCCATTTTCTAAATAGAACAGACCAGAGTTCACAGATTAGCAGACCGCGGTCCGGATCTGGACCCACCTGCTGGCTAATCCGGACCCAACCTGATTTAAAACACTTATAAATTGCCGCTTGTTGTCTGACGATTAACTTCACTTGCATCGCTTCTCCTGGTAAAGCCTTCCATAGCACCTGGGACAGGGCTACAGAAATTACCCAATGAGCTATGTCAGTCTGGGTTGCTGCTGCTATCTACTTTTAGACACAGCAGGCAAACCTATTGCTGCTTCTTCACCATGAACATAATCAAAAATAAATATTGACTCAGGCTCACAAATGAGCACCTTGATATGTGCTTGAGAATGGCTTTTTTGCCAATCAAACCCAGGTTTAGGCCTTTCAGGGCACCGTAAAGCCCACTGCTCTCATTAAGCCATAAAAAAGAAAAGAAACTGAATGATTGTTGTTCTCTACTTCAAAAAACACTTTAGATTTTAAAATGTTGGAATTGGAAAAATGAAAGATTCAATGTATAACATGGATGCATAAAAGCCTTGTTTTAATTCAGTGTTCAATTCTGTTTAAAGTAACAGATTATAATTAAAAATATCTGCGGACCTTTACTGGTTGATGATTTTCTTTGTTCGGATCCCGCTGACTGGTTACCCCTTGAAATAAACTAATGAAAAAAATTTACATTTTTTTTTTTTTTTTACTGATGCTCCTTTAACTTTATTTTTTAAGTCTTTTGGGAAATGCATGTGTTCCAACTTCTGTCAAACATTTTTTTTTTCTTTTTAAACCAATACCTAAGGGTGGTGTAAAAAATCTTGATTTTAAAAGTATGCTTAATCAAAAATAACGGTAGTGTATTAGTGGTTTGAGATGCTTCATAAATCAGGCACTACTTGATTACAGGTATTGTTATTAATGAATCCCATTTTAATCTGATTTAACTGAAAATATTTTAATTGTAAAAACAAGATCGTGAAAAGGAAAAACAAATGGTTATGTTGTTGATCTGATCATATGTTCTGTCTCTTTCCATGTCCTTGTGCAATATACTTCACCTGCCTTGCCTGCTTATTATGATCAGAGGGCCAAGTGGTGCAGATGTATGGCAGCCTTGCTTCTGTCATCCTACTGCAGGTCAACTGCCAGCATTAGTGGGTGAATGTGTGGATAAATGAATGAATGAATGGATGAATGAATGAATGAATGAATTGTAAAACACTCTTTGGTCCTGAGACTTAATGAAGCGCTATAAAACCCTAGACCATTTACCATTTATATGGTCAAGCTGCATCTGACATTAGCTGAGGTATTTGTGTTTGCAGCAACATCATGGACTGAAGTAACATTATAAACTTAAAAGGATCTGAGAAAACAGATGTACATTAGGTTATATATTTATAGACATTAAAATGTTGCTAAAATGCAAGTGAAGGTTTTTTCTCAAAAATAAGTGTATTTGCTTTAAAAAAAAAAATCTTTTACGGCAATGTTGCCTTCTGACAACTAAAATATGAAATAAAGAATTAATAAAAAAAAAACCTTTTTAAAGAGTTTGGCCATATTTACGTATGGTCTGGGAGCCTGCTGACCGAAGCTAGGGGACACTTTTACGATGGGGAACTGTAAATATATAACCTTCTCATGTTCACAGACATGAGATACTGTTACTAACAGGCCTCAGTCATTAAATCTGACAGCCTGAGCAGGGATGAAAGGCATTAATACTGTCTGTTCCTGATGAAATGTAGACTGAGATCTACTGAGGCCTTGATAAGAAAAGAGACAGCTTCTAAATTAAATCCTAAATTAAACGGGTAGACAGACTAGTGATTTCCGAGCTGGGGTGAAATGAGAACGATTGAGATCTTTCTAAGTAATCTTACTGCAAACTTTTGGACGCTAATCAGCTTAATGTAATCTTGGTTAAGACAAAAAAAAAAAAAGAAAAAGCTGTCTCCTTCAACTAAAAAGCTTTAACAAGCATCTCAAACTGCGTCAAAAATAGCGGAGACCATCTATATGTTATATATCTTAGATTAATCAATTTTCAGCTATATTTTTTTCCTATTTCTTAGCCACAAAGTAATTAATAAGGAAATTCAGTTTTGAGATCTAAAGGTGGACACTTGATTTATGGTTTTATTGGATTATTAATCCAGTGGACAGAAAATGGGTAACTTTATAAAATTGTAGGGAGCAGAGACTAATGTAGAATATAGACACATTTGCTGTCCTGAAAGTGTTACAAAAAAATGCTTTTAAGGACTAAATCAAAAACAGGCATTTTCCTTTTAGGCTAAATTAGAGTTTTGGTTTTAATGGTCCATTTAATTAGAATTAATTTTCAACATGTGGAAGCAGCA
Organism: Cyprinodon variegatus; assembly: GCF_000732505.1. Classification (NCBI taxonomy): domain Eukaryota; kingdom Metazoa; phylum Chordata; class Actinopteri; order Cyprinodontiformes; family Cyprinodontidae; genus Cyprinodon; species Cyprinodon variegatus. The sequence goes on along the minus strand of NW_015150768.1, from coordinate 547,695 downwards.
AAACAGGCTAAACCAAAAAAACAAAAACAAAACAACAACCATATTTGACCATCAGCCAAATGCTCTTTTATTTTTTATTTTATTTTTATATCAATATTTAAGCCTTTGCAATGTATCCAAGCTCTTCACATTGAAATTACAAATTTTGTATGATAGGACTGAATTTGTTTTCTTATTGAACATGCTTTAGACATTTAATTAAAACTGAGGTGATGTGTACAGTATAGGATAACAGATTTGCTCTTTTATTCTTTAATGCTCATCATTAAAACTGAAAATGATATGCTTAAAAAACTGTGTTCTGGAAAACAGCATCAGCTACAAACTGACCTTTGATAATAGAGTTGGTGTGTGGGTCTAAGTTTAATGAATTCTACACTTCTTGAAGGTCACAAGGTTACTGTGGCCGGTGACCCAGGACTTAAATAAAAGTTCAGTCTTAAATCTGTCTGAGATGCTGTGATATGACTTTAAACATGTTTAAAAATCCTCTAATGTGGGTGAATTAAAACAATCTGCAAAGAGCAGTGGGTCAAAAACTCATTTACATGATATTGTCACTCATCCTGGACCCTGGAGCATACGAATATCATCCAGGGTAGACATCTTTTATCCTGATACAATAATAGATTTAAACAGTAATATGCCATCAATTGGGTAATGTTGAAATAACATATTTATATAGTAATGAATAAGTTAAAATAAAATTTGATCCTTCTAAAGTTTAAATAACTTCAGTTTCTAAAGGGTTCCAGAAGAGAAAATCAATAGTTGAATAACTGCATTAATCTAAAACAGATGTAGAAGGAACAAAAAAAAACTTTCCTAAATCTATGACATTAATTTGTACTAAAAATGACTTCAGATAGCAAGAAACAAGCTTTACCTGTTTACATGTTTTGTCTAAAAGCCATAAATGAAAAAGTTTCAAGAGAAAATAAAAAATATATATCTAAAAGGTTGAAGCAAAATGTAGAAATATGGAGAACTTTTTCTCACTGAACACAAGATACTCTTTAAAAACATTGTGCTCATTGTTCAGTTATATCATCACTCTCTGTTAAAGTTGATCTTAGTGCTTTATCAAAGCTTTAATTCATAAACACCAGTGGAAACAGATTGTAGAAATTTTGCGTATAAATATAACTTGCAATGTTATGATGATTAATCATCTTTGCCTCTCCTTTTTTTTACCTTTTGGCTCCCTCCACAAGCATATGAAATAATTACTGCTTAGGGCTTCAGAGAAATTTGAGTTTAATTCCAGACATTTTTAGAAATGTCTGCAGCTGAGCTCACATCAAATATTCTGTGTCTGACTTCAGCCAGACATATACATGAATGTGAAAACTGCCAACTCCCTTAGCCATAAGAGCAGCAGCTGGGGTGGGGGGTTGGGCCACATAGTGTGTGTTCATACCATGCACGTCAATCTTTAATATGTAAGCTCATTAAGGTGTATGGATTATTCCTGATCCACCAATAGGGGATCGAGACAACTCCAAAAATATAAGGAACAGATTGTCCTGGATTCTTTGGTTTCAGCAATAAATAACTCCACTTTTTTCAGCGGCAGTCATAAGCTTGACTTTTAAACTAACAATGCTGATGTTTAAAGCCTTGACTATGTTTAAATCTATGTGTATGATCAATGACCCTGAGGGTCAGGGGGAGGGGGAAAACTCCATCCCCGCAGTCCAAAGTAAAGCTCTCAACATTGGATGTGGATCAAACAGTATTTGAATGCAGACGGATGAAACAAGGCAGCAGCCCTGCAGCTCAAACATCAACCAAAACAACAGACACACATGCATCTATAAACACACAGCCATGCTGTAAAGAGCTCTTGCATTCTGATGAAACAGATTTTTATTTTATTTTAAATATTACTCCAGGGAAAGTTATTGCATAGTCAAGTGATCTCAATTGTCTGAGAGCACAAACTGGCATGCAATATAGACACAGAAGGTCGTACTGTTTTTTTTTTATGTATATTTGTGGAGCTGTTGTTGCTTGGCTAAAGCCGTGTTTTATCCATTTGCAACCAGTAAGCTTTTGATCTGGCTCCAAGGTTCCAGCTGGCTTTGAGGATCGAGGTCTCCCACTTCTTGGCTAACCTTTAAAGCCTCTTGTTGGGTTATTAATCTGCTGCACCTTCTACATCTGATTACCGTGGATGGAAGAAAAATATTCAAACATGAAATTAGGTCTCTCATCGTTATGTGAATCAGTAACCTGCTATTATTTGCCTGAGTGCCAAAAAACTGGGAAACAGTGTAGTGGGAATGTGCTTTTTTGGGGTATTGGCTTATTTTTTTCTTGTTTCTCTGCACTGTGTCATTATGCTGAGATAAAAATTGTATTTTGTACTTGAGACGGAACCTAAAGTATTTATCAGAGATCGATCACAAGGCGAGGTTTAATGTGCGGTCCCCGCAAATTGATTTTCAACAAACACCGATTTTTAAATGCAGAAGAAAACAAAGAGGGATGAAAGAAGGACATGCTGGGAGTAAGTGGAGTGATGCTGAGGAGCTACAAGGGAATTAAAATCACTATAAACCTGCTCTGATCAATACTTCTATCACAACAAATAAAAAGAGCCTTACTTGAAAGCATTTTTTTCCTATGACCCCACTGAGAATTATCATGTTTGTGATTGCAGTCTTGAGGCATCTCTTAACTCACGTACTAAAGTAGGTGTATTATAACAGCTCTGATTGTTTTACCTTTGTTATTTTCTACAAATCATAAAAAAAAAATCAATCAATCAAGCATGCAGATGCCAGTATCTCGCTCTGGCTGCACACATCTTCTGATTAAATGATTGTGCTTCATTGGCTTATTTCACTTTTTAGTAACCGAAGCACTTTATGTGTATCCACATGACTGGATGTACGATGTTGTGCTTGCACACTATGAGTGAACAAGGAAGAATCTAGACATATGTCTATAGGAGAAGTGATGAAGCTGAGCGACTCAGCAGTGGCAAGTGAATGTGGCGAAAGAAAGTCGAAAAGTCCAAGATCAAGCATGATCATGCACAAAAAATATTTACGCCAAGAGGGATGAGACACCAGTAGCTCTCAGAATACAATATCAACTTCGATGCTTACTTGAGCAGAAACTTAGGTTGCAAAATCTCTGTGAAGTGGATGCATATTTGAGAATATGGCTTTGATGATTACTTATTACTTATTACTTACTGATACAAGTGACAGTAATGCTATTCTCAGACTTTTAGCTATATCAACTGAGAAGTTTATACGATATGTAATGTGTACAATACCTGTTATGGCGTAAGATTGTGGTTTTGTAATATAAGCTGCTACCTGATGGCACACAACAATATTTATGTTTGCCGATTGCGCCTAGTGCATAAAATTTCTTTCAGGTTAAAAAATTATTAAGTAAACGCGTTCAGGACGAGCACTCCTTTACTTTTTTTTATATACATTTGATGCAACTTACTTTAAGAAAAATGTTTCAATAGGCTTTTCATGCAGCACATTAGAAATGGTGAATGGCCCATTCCTAAACAGAGCTTTAACATCCAAACTAATTTTTCATCTCACATTGATCCCTCACAAATAATTAAAATCAAAGCAAGATCTGCTCTGAACAACTAAACAGGTTCTGAAAGAGAATCCAGAAAGGCTTTAGCAGACAGAATTTCCTCAGCAACATCTAATCACTTCATAATTATTGCAAACCATTTTGACTAATTTGTCTGTTTTGACAATGCGTGAGTAACATGAAATGAAAGCTCATTTGAATAGATGGAGATCTCGGGGGATAGGCGCTGCAAAGCCATTTTCTTCCATACACCATTGTCCTCCCTTCAAGACACTTAGTTGTACTCTATTGAAAATAACTGATTAGATACACTTCATAAAAGGCACGCACAGATTTTTTTTTTCCTGCTGTAGAATAAACATTTCCCTCCTCCTTGGAATTATTAGAATGTTGCATACATTAGAACACCAACCTAAGTGAAGGTACACTATTATTTTGCAGGAGGGAAGACTGTTCTATTTTACAAAATGATGGTAGCTATATCATAAGAAAAGAACATGTTAAAATACTAAAGCTACAAGTTAAAACATTAACCACGAAATGAAAGCATAAAGTTACATGGAAAATACTATACTGGTCCACCTCTTTAAGATGCTTTAGAAGAAGACTTGAGAGCATGGATAAGGTTGAGAACAGTTCTTAACATATAGCAAGATATGAAATTGAATCAATTTAATTGAAGACTACTGGTTTAATAGTAAGGCTTAGTACAGAGGCTTACAAAGTTTTCAACATGTGAACCCAAAATATTATGATGCCACGGACTGTTGACGGCTCAAAATACATATAGTTGCTTCACTATATTTGCTTATTCAAGTGATCATTTTTAAAATAATACATTTTTGAATAAAAGTTCACTTTTTTATATACTTCAAATGTATCTACCGTATAATTATATAGTGAAACTGTCACTTAAATAACAATAAATAACAATGAGTAACAATAATATATATACTGGGTATGTATACTCTATCAATCAATCAATCAATCAATATATATATATATATATATATATATATATATATATAAATAGAAAAAATATATATATATATAAATAGAAAAAAAATAAATGTTACATTTATTAATTTCATCTACATACCTCAGGGATCACATCAAAATTATTATGAATAACACCTGGTGATCCACCACCAAGCGTCTTGCAGCCCCGCAGGGGGGTCTCAACACCTATTTTTGCCCTGCCTTAGTAAATATCCAAGTTAAAGCCATCTAAGAATTTCTGCTAACTTTAAATGCAGTAATCGAAGAACCTCTTCATTCAGTGTTGCTGTTTTTAATATCAACAATAACATGTTCTGAAAAGCAATGACTATTTTGGGTGAATACAAAATGATGGCAAACTTTATCTTTTTATTTCAAAAAAACGAAATCACAAATAATTTCCTAACCTTTTTGTGTTGATGTATCACATACTATCCCATCACAAATACATTGTAGGGTTTTAATAGTAATGGGACAAAGTATAAAACAAAAAGACAACATATTATTATTTTATAACCGGATTTCCAATGGCTGCCGTTCAGGGAGAGAATAGTCTTCTTTTGTTTTTTTGTTTTTTGTTTTTTTTTTTCAAAAAGAATAGCTCTGTTGATGGAAATGCAATGAAACACATTTTTCCTTACCACTCCCGGTTTTTGTCTAGAAAGAATGTATTTGTAATAAATGAGGAAATAGAAAATAGAGGTTTTTGCTCGATATCTATCTCACCCATTTCTGCTATTTATCATAATCATAATTACCATTACCATCTCATGATTAATCTTCATAAAGATTCACTGGTTTTATTTATTTTTCCTAAATAGTTTTCTGCTTTCTTGAAATTCACCATAGGATTGTAAGATGGATGATCAGGACATTCTAATGGAACATTTTTGTTTTAGTTGATGGAAAAATCCAGTATTTTTACTATTATTTGATTTTGTTGTTTTATAACAGCTTTGTTTGGCTTTCAACCTTTCTTTGTTTTTCAAGCATTATTCTTGAATGTATTTCCCTCTCCTTTTATCTGATTCTCCTGCTTGTTTTGTAAATTCTCCTTTTTCCATGGATAAAAATCATGACTATAACCACATACTTGAACAATCAAAAGCCAAGGCAAGCAATAGTTTATTCTCATCAAACCAGGAAAGATATGTGAAGTATTCTATACTAAACAGTTAAATCCATGTATGTTTATTCTATATTATCATACCTGTAACTTAAGTGATCTTGCTAGGTGTTCTCAACCATATGTTTTGCTGATACATTGGTTTTCATCATTTGTTTTATGTCAGCCACAAGATTTTCTATCGAATTTGTCTGCTGATTTATCATTTTTTGCATGTCCAAACAAGTGATTTTTGAAATATAATAAAAAAATCAGATTTATTTTCCTCTTCAAACAATAAAACAATAGTAAGATACTTCAAGTTTTTCCCATCTATTCATGCTACCTTCAATCAAAGGTAGGGACAACGATTTCCTCCACACACCCCTTCAAATAACACCTTGTCTCTCCAAAATATAACCTCTTTTGTAAAAGGATTGCATGTTGGGGAGGGATCACAGGGTTAAGAATGGCTGTTATCCACCAATCTGCAGTAGGTTTTAAAGTAAAGGGATGCTGTTACATTAAAGGAACAAAGGACATGATTAAAATAAATCATAGATTGACGGTGTGTAGTATTGCAGTACCCTTTTTTTTTTAAATCATTGTACATAACTTGCTGATCTGAAGGAATCTGGACCCTGTAAAAAACATAGCATTTTGGAGGTAACTTCGGATTACTTTCCAGATCTTCCTTTTAGATAACAGAGCTGGTCATTGTCTTACCTGTGTTTATATCCATGGCAACTCATGAAGACATACATGTAGACCTGCTCTATTGCAGGTTCAGATTTGTAATTAAAGTTCAGCCCAAATGTAAACCCATCCATTATGTGATATTGTGAGGATTTTAGTGAATCAATAGCCTACTATCCAGTATTTTGTTCTTTTTATCCAGTATTTTGTTCTTTTGATATTCATCTATGCTAGTACATATGACACATGCTTTGTGACACCAATGATATGAAGGATGATGCACCATAACAACTATGAAGCATTTGGATGATGCTTTTGATGCACCACCTCATAATGACTTAATTCCTATTTTTCAATTCACTCTATTATATCTTTTTTGTAGCCTGATAAACCAGACTAAATGATGAATGAGACATCGGAAAATTGGCAATGAGAACAACCCGTTAATTTTCAAACCATGTTTGTGCCTATTGCCCAATGCTGTGACCAATGAGCGCAATTGACTGTGACGTAGAAAGCGCGACAGAAAGCTGGTGGGGGAGTGTAAACAAACAGTCTGTCGGTAAAACGGAGGCCAGGCTACCTTTTTTGTGATCATCTTTGGATAAAAGTTATGTGGCTGATCTATGGATCCCTTCAAGTGACTAATTAATTATCCAAAAAACTCAGTCTGGAGATAAGATTGTTCCTTCTTTTTCCACAATGGCAATTCAGTCGTTGCAGGGTTCCCCCCCAAAAAAACTACTTAGGATTAAAACAGATTTGTTCAAGTCAATCTTGTTATCAACAATATTCCTGATAAGAAACACGGCTTAAAATATGAATGAATAGTGTGGCTGTAAAACATATGCATGTCTACATCTTGTGTTATCATAAGCCACTCTATATAGATTGACTAGGTTTGTTGTTATAAAATCATTGGCAAACTGTCTTCTCTACTTGGTTGATACCTGATGATACCACTGTCCATGTTCTAAATCCCTTTTCCAGATGTTGACCTGAAATCCAGGAATAACGACATTATAAATACTACTTAATCTTTGTTGGCAACAAAGATTTGTGCTCTTTTCATTTTGAGGGGGCAGCACTAAAAATATGCAATAAGTTTGTATTCTTCGGATGGACATTTAGAGATTCTAGAGCTAAAACATTTATCAACTGCAGCAGCTCCTTCTCAAATGCAGTAATTCATCCAGTAAGAATACAGGCTAATGAAGAAAACAATCACTGATTGCAAAGGAAAATATGATTGGCTGATTAAAATCTTTATAGGAAATGGATGCTCCAGTTTATTGCAAGGCTCAACTCAAGTAAAAAAGGCACTGCCTTGTAACTACAGACAAAAATCCTTATTGCTTTATTATTTTCTCTATAATAAAAAAAAAAATGATGGAAATATTAGAATCAAGATTTTTTACAACAGAAAAACTTTCCGTAAAAGTTTAAAAAAACAATCCACTGGACATGGTTTGGAAGATTTGAAGACGTTTCGCCACCTCTCCAGGAAGCTTTCTCAATTCAAATGTCTGGATCCGCAGTGAGTTTGAGTCTTATATAGACAAGTCCTTGTATTGCCTGGAAACATGCAAAAGGAAACCGATGAGTGGGTCGTTTGGTTCCATTGTTAGCCTGTAATATCTGAAACCTGTCTATGATTCTGAAGGTCGGTCGTTAAAGGGGGCGATTGTCATTAAAGGTGGGGATTGTCTCCTGTAATACCTGAAACCTGTCTATGACTGTTAAGGGCCAAGACAAGCTAAGAAAAGCTTGTCTTGATGTTGTATTTTAAACAAGGGAGGTTGTAAGATAATATTGTTTTACCTGTTTTTTTTAACAGGCTTTTCCATGTTTAAAGTATTTTTTGTACACCTTGTTTGTTTTACCATACTGTAGAATTTACAGGGTGCTTTTAAAGTTTGGAAAGAAGCTTGAACGGAGCTTAATTTAATATTTGGAAGGTGGATGTCAGGAAATAACACCAACACTAGCTGTTATACAAAGACTTCCACAGATCCAGAATCAGTGCTGTAACACCAAAAAGTGTGATTTTCATTGTTAGCTTTTGTCAACTTTTGATATCCTGGATTTTCTGAATCTCGTTTGCAGTATAGGGCCCTAGTCCTGTTGGGCTCTTATTTCTCAGTTTCCCATTTTGTTTTGAGCCTGAAGAACAGCACTGAATGATGAATTTGTTGCTGGCAATAAGGAATCAAAAGTGGGGCATGTGAAAGCTTCGAATGACTGAGTACTCTCATTTTCAGAAAGGCACACACCTTATGCATCAGCTCATTTTCTTGTTGGTCCCCAAAAGACATATTCTCTTGACATGTGGGTCTGCAGAAAAATCAGTCATCTAATATATGAAGTCTGATCCCTGTAGGGGTCTCCCATACACACATCGATGCTTTTAACGAACGGGCTGATTCTTTTTAGACCTAATGTGTATTCTGATAGCTGAAAATGTTCAGCCTATATAAACTACAGCTACATTGCTTTGTAGTAATTATGATAAATATACAACCTGATGTATCAGGTTGTTTATGCGGCTGATGAATGAGTTGGAGTTAATTGCTTATTGAAACAGATGCAGTGTGTTGTAGTACCACAGTGAAGCACAACATGAGGTGAACTATATATGTATCAGAGGGAAAAAACTGCTTTTCATTTATAGTGGCTGTCTGAAGTAAATTGAGCCAGAATTTACTGTATGTTTCACTTGAATAAAATGATGCCACAATTCTGAGCATATTTCTCAGAGCTGACACAGTGCACAGCACTCTTATCTCCATTTCCCTCCCCAAGACAGCAAAAGATCAATTTGAGCAGAGGCAGCTCACGGGTAAAATCTCTACTAATGTGTTTACTATTGCAGGAAAGAAAGCTTACGGCTGCATTCAAAACACTGATTATCAAGAGAGGGGATACCAGCAGTGGGGGTTGATTTCAATAAATTGAAGCCAAACTGTGTTTTTATCTGATCCAGAAAGTTATAAAGGGACACTTGTACCAACAATCGTTTACAGGCAAAATTTACATCACATAAAGTTTAGGTAAAGCATGTTCTATTTGAAAAGTGTAAATCGATCAACCAGAGCAAAATTGATAGAACTGTCATGCAGATGTTCATGTGCTGCGACATGTTTTTGACAGAAGCAATTGTTACCATATCAAAAATTCCATCCAGAAATACCTTATTAATTTAACGGATAATTAAAATGTTTTTGTAACATATAATACAAAGGCATTCAAAGAGTAGTGGATGGTATTTATCATTTGTAGATAAATGCCCTTCCTCACCTCAGTGGTTTGACTTGTTGTTATTTACTCACCAATTTGACAGTCACCTTGCCAGCTTCTCATCCTCCTCCAACAGTCCAAGACCTTCAGCTGTTATCTGACTCTATATTTACTAGTTAGAACAAACTAATATCAAAACAATGACTAGAGATTTAAATTACATTAGCTCTGATATGAAATATTATTTGAAATGAATCCATTCAGATTCTGCAATTAATGTACAGCATCAATAATAAATCTTTAAAGCGTTACCTTTGGCTTGCTTCTATGAAAGTCAATACCTTTTTTCTGGTCATAAGCTTAACAAAGATGCCAAAAATAATTTTGGAAAGGTGTTCTACTACATGGGACCAGGTGTCTAAAACACAGAAATGTTGAAATGCAATTCCTGGTCATTACAACAATAAAAGTACTAACCACATTTTCAAGCTTTTATTGCAGAATTGAGCAAAACTATTGATTTCTAGACTTACACGATCAGAGTTTTTCCTATAAGGGGGGCAGGAACAAAAAAAAAAAAGATATATTTTACCTCCAGGTATTTACACTTCAAAAGAAGCCTCATTCAGTATGGATAACCCCATACCCGCTAAAAAATGAACAAACAAAAAAATCTAAACAATGGCAAAGGCGAAATTTTTCAGACTGATAAGGAGTAGGGGAAAAATGTATCATACAATTGTTAATGTTTTTTCTCTGCCTTTGTCAGCTGATCCTTACACTATCCATAACAGATCACTGTATGTTTTTTCACATTTAAAATTAGAGGGAAATATCTGACCTAAAAACAAATCATCTCTTCTGTTCGCACACAATGGCCATCAAAATCATTGTTAGACCAGTGGAAGAAAAAAGTTTTACCCAGACATTTGGAGAACAAGCAGAAAGAACTCCCAATCAGGACCGCTGAAGCAAAATGATGTAATTTTGTTATTGCAGCTATGAGAGCGAAAGAAATATTCTCACTTCCTGTGGAGTGTGTAACAATTTGTAGTTGGAAACACATACTGTAGACTGCAATCGTGCTTCCTTTTTGTAAAAAATAAATAAGTAAAAAAATTGGGAAAAAAAACATTTATAATCAGGAAACATTTAGAAAAATATTAGAGCTTCATTTTTTAGATTTTAAGTTATCTGGAATTAGTTCTGATGCGTGTGGAGATTTATGAAAGGTCTTTAAGATGACGTGATAAACATAATAATAGTGTATTTTCTCTGCGAGAGTTGTCTCCCATATATGATTGCATCTCAGAAAAGGAAGGCAGGAGTTTAAATGCTAGAAAAAGCCACAGAAGATAATAGTGTAGGCAGGAAAGCATCCAGTAAGATATATGTAAAGGGTTAAATAGATGGGGAGTTTAGGAAGTAAATGATGATAAAGTTGTATCACTCTACTGTAACATTTGAATAATGATTTTGGGGGTTATTACAATCTCAAACAAAGCTACTCTGGGGTGTACTCTGCCAATGACTGAAGTTTAAACAAATCCACAACACCTTCTACAAACAGATTCATCAACTTAGATATGCTTCCTCTTTGTAATTACCCATCTTGCAAGAACATGATTGGTAAGTTTCATCAGTTGTCATCATCTACACAAGAAAGAAAGATCACAATAAATGAGACATGCAGATCAAGAGAGAACTATATTGTATTCAAATTTTGAATATCATTGACAGAGGTTGTATAAATGTTAGAGAAAAAAATTACCACAGACAATAATGTGCTCAGTATTTAAATATATTACTGGATATTCTGTAACATGGACATTGACTGAACAGATCGGAATTGTTAAAGAGACATTCAAAACATGGGGAGGGAAAAGGATGGAACTAGAGACTGCTAGCAAAGTTCACCTAAAATGATATTCATAATAGAAAAACAACATACAAGGCAAATTTTATTGAAACAAGGCCCTGATATTTTTAATGTGAAGCAGCTAAATTTAATTCAGTTTTATTTTCAATTTAATTTACTTATATAGAGCCAATTCTCAACACAAGTCATCTCAAGGCACCTATACACTAAACAATTGTAAAAAGTGACCCAACAAAGCAAAGATGAAGAGAAGACCAGGAACACATTATCTCTAACAGCATTTTTTTCTTCCAGAAGAAAAGAAGGAGGATCAAGGCATTGCTTTTCAAGAGCGAAAGGCGTCAGAAGACTGAGAGGAAGTTATGGGCAAGTAAAAGGATTCAAACACAAATTTTTGTATTCCAAATATAATACATTTCAAAAAGTTGAAAGCAGTCTTAGGATTGAAATGAATGGACAAAGTTCTGAAGGAAAATCTCAGAATACATTGGTTCGGCAGAACCTATTCGAGAAAGCTGCAACATAATAATTAGGGATGACTTAAAACTTCTTAAAGTAGAGTTGTTGCACATTACCTCTGCTGTTGGGAAAATAGAACTGGAAAACACTCAAGAAAAGCTTTTAGTTTGACAAGAAGAGCTTTGACAATTTGCCTAAAGCTACATGTGTAATTTTCCGCAACATCTGCAGACGGCAGCTACGTGAACTGCTCTCCAAACTGCCTCTCCAGTCCAACAATATGGAGGCTGTCATGGTACAAAATTGCTTCTGGGATGTCCACTTTATCTATCTTGCTCATAAATTTTTTAATAATATTTCTTCTTGGCTTAAGTAGGGCTCCACGATGGGGCATTGGTTAGCACTGTTGTCTTGCAACAAGAAGAGTCTGTTTTCGATTTCTGGCCAGGGGTTTTTCTGCATGGAGTTTGCATGTTCTCCTCATGCATGAGTGGATTCTCTCCAGGGACTCCAGCTTCCTCCCACAGTCCAAAAACATGATTGGTAGGTTAATTTTTCTTTCTAAGTTGTCCTTACATGTGAGCGTGTGTGCATGGTTGTGTGTCTTTTTATGTGTGTGTGTTTTACCCTACTACAGACTGGTGACCTGACCTCTTGCCCATAGACTGCCGAAGATACGCATTGGTCCAACCGCGATCATGACAAGGACTAAGCAATATAAAATGGATGTTGTCTTAAGTACATCGACAAGTATAAAACTTAGGAGATAAGGAAGTATCATGCATTGACCCATCTTTTTGTGAAGGAGGCCACAGAGACAAGCTTTTTAAAAATCAAAATGGAAGGTGGAAAATAATTTTGACAAAGAATAAGGCAAGGAATATTCTTAACAGGTCTGTGGGTGGCTTTTAAAAGATTAGCTTGAACTTAACCTTCAGAGGACTGTTTCCTATCTACTGCCAAGAGAGACACAGACCAACTGTTCCCTTCTCCAAGTTAGCCTTCCATCATCCCGCTCTGCCACCCCATCCACCTGCAGGCTGCTCCGATCCAGTTGGCCACTAGATGTTAGGCTTGGCCTGCCATTGTCTCTTCCTGCTGTTGCTCTGGCGGGCTCCTTCTATGTCACATCATCCTCCCCACTGTAAGTCGCAGCCACTCTGCCCTGCCTTCAGACCTCTCCCTGCCCGGCGGACTGATTTGAGGCCATTCTGCTTCAATCCACCGCAGTTAGCCTCTTGCTAACCTGACTCAGCTGTAGCCTCTTCCGGGCCATCACCAATGTTTTTCCTGACAGACCTCCCCAAGCTACCACTGTACACCTCAGCTCTTTTCCTAAGCTAGCCACGGCAATTTGCCGCCTCTGCTGCTCTGGTTCCTTGGCCACAGAGGGTGGCACAGCTATCTGGCTTGTCCTGGTCCTGTAGCTCTCTCAACTGTTGTTCACACAGTGATTCCCCTCTGCTTGTGCCTGAGTTCAGGAACGCAGTCTAACCTTATCTTTGTTGTCCAGGTGACTTGTCTCTTGGCTAAGACTTTCAGTTCATCGGTGATTATAAATAACATACATATGTATAATATATTATATTTATGTCAATAAATCCCAGTAATTATTACACACAGTACCTTTCATAGAGCTGAAAAACCAGCCTGTCATTTTCTACCTGAAAATATGCTTCATCTTCAAGACTCTATATCGCTGGATGCCCTCTACCATCAACTCCTAACCTCAGCCTTTTCTACACCCTCTCCTTGCCATTGTGTGCCACGCCCTCCCCTAACCATTACTATACCCCTCCCAGCTCTTCTCCCTACATTTTTTTTATAGTTTGTTTATACTTTAAATAAAAAACTCTAAAAGCAACAATAATAAGCAACTATGTTTAAAACTGAATCTTGAATTGTAATGTTTTATGGATTCATAAATATTTTAAACTTAGGCAAGTGCAGTTTTTTTTTTTATATGTGGCAGTCCTGTCTTTGGTATGATATTTGAGGTTATTACTGACTACAGGGACAGAAAACAAACAAACAAACAAAAAATACAAGATTACAGTTTAACCACATTTTATAAACAGAGCCAATAAATAAATAAATGTGATTACAGCCAGATCTATGTTCCCCCTGAGGATATTTCTCTGACATCAATAATCTCTATAAGTTATGCATTCATGCAGTTTTCACATTTTTCAGCTGTAGTTTTGTTTTGCATTTTTATCAATCCAAGCCTTCAATTCTTCATACTTTTTAACTTGTCCCTAACTAAACCTGAAATAACTTAATGAGCAGGCTATTGTGATATTGCAGTTTCAGATTGCTTAAATGTTGATCCTTGAACTCCAGATGTGGAACCTGAATTAAAATGTGTTATATTTATGCTTATTGCAGTGTTTCTGCTTCAGCACATGCATTTATTATTTTAATATTTACAATTTAGGACCCAAAGTTCTTATTAAAGCTTTTATGTATGATGCTGATAGTCAAAGGAACTATTTAATCCCACTTAAGGTGCTAAAGATTTACTATCAGACTACGTGACTTATTCTTCTTAAAAACATATATCTATATACCCTTGTCCATGATGCAGGGTTCAATGCATGGGGGATGTGGTTGGTATTCTTGTATTTACACAATTAGGTCAGAAAGAAATTACATAAACTACACAATTGTACTTAACTAACTATTAGTAATCTTGTGTTGTAGAGGTTAACTGGTTACTGGTAGTTGTGTATCGCTAGGTTCTGGTGATGTTACCTCTGTTGGAGCACTGGGTGTTTATGAGAGTTTCTAGAAAACAAATATTATACCCATACCTTACCTGAAATATGGGTCTGGTTGGACCTTGATATCATGCAGGATGGTTGAGTGCAGGTCTGGTCAGACTCTAGGATTTTTAAAAATATTTATTATCATAATAATAAATGTTAATTATCACCATTGTTATTTCTGTTACTTTTAAGTGTCATAGTCCTTTTTTCTAGATTGTTACTTAAATCAGACATGGCTTGTTATTCCATTAGTTTAAAAGCTCACAGTGTAACTGTTGGCCACTAGGTGTGCTAGATTGCAGCACTGTCACAAAAGTCAACAGTCAGCCAGCCAGCCTCCTGTGTCTTTTGTTTGGGGATCGCACTAGGCATCTAGCTTCCCGCTCGGAGGAGGTGAGAAACGCTGCCCTCTGGAGAGCAACTCTGGGCCAGGCCAAATTGTGCTGGAGGTTCAGTGGCAGAGCTCCAGTGCAGGGTCGGACAGGGCGTCTCAGTTAGCTTTTGTTTGTAGCCTGCTAGCGTTCTCTGCCCATATTTTGCTTCTACTAAACATTGAATAATAACAAAGATATATGACTATATACTAGGAGCAAAGTGTTAACTCACCAGTTTTGGTTACGGTAACTGATAGTGTCAAGCACCGTATATTGGCTTGAGGAATCAATTACAATAACTCAACTGTACAAAAAGGAAAATGTCTAATTTTGGGACAGTTCCTTTGTTTTGTTTGGACCCAAGCAATAACTGTTGCTTGAATCAACAACACCCCAACATCATTCATCTACAGAAATAGACTTTATATTCTTAAATATTACTGCAGATGTTCAGATTTCTCTCAAGTATCACCCTCCACTATGATCATTCTGACCGATAATATATTCACCTTATCTTTTCCCTTGCATCTCCCACTTTGTTTCATCTCATTGTCATCTTTGCTAAGATTTTATTGCTTTGATTTTATGCTTTTAATGATAATGAACAAAACACAAATATATATATGGTTATGCCCTATAAATTCCCTCATGAAGTTTCTGTAACAAAAAAGTAAGTCAGAAAGGTCATTTCAATGTTAATAACAATGATGGATGCTCTACCTTGCTCTTTTGCTACACGGAACACATCTCAGTTGCGACAGATGACCACAGTATTTCAGAAATTTCTACCCATCCATTTTATTCGATCCTAATTTGTAATGGCACTACGGATATTAAAAACTGAGTTTTCTCATCATTCATGCTAATCTTATCAGCTAATATCCTATCACACAGCCTTGCTTCTACTAAATACAAAATCATTCTAAGAACTGGTAGTGGGCCATAATTGATTTTACAATGTAGCTTCAACCTCTGTGAAGGTCTGTTCTAAATGGAATCCAAAATCACAAAACTTGGCTTTACTTTGCTGACCTAATGTTAGTTTCAGTCTTAAGGCTTCTTTTTGTTAGTCCCATTATCTACACAGGAAATGTAGTGAAAAAATAAATGAAGGATCTCAAGTGAACAGGATTAGAACTCTGTTAATTGTAATGTTCACCAGTACAAGAGCTTTCTGGGATTTGTCAGTAAAATAATATCATGCAGTTTTAGATTTAATGTGTAAATTATGTTGTATCAAGATGAAGCCCTGACTTCTGGACCATATGTAAAGGGCTTAGATGGCTTATGAAGATGGTTGATTTTGAGTTAATTTAATTGATTCTATGCTGATTTGGTCATATTCTACATTTTGGGGAATTTGGGGACCGACAACTCGTCCCTATGAGGATAGTTTCTATTCTTGCGTGGGGGTTAGGTTTAGGCCTAAAGACTGATTTATACTCAGAAACCAGGTCATCTGCATGTGTGTCGCAATAAATGCAAATGTCCCCCCGCCCTACCCGCAGACACTCTGCTGTACCTCTCCAAAATTGTAGGTGACCAAAAACAGTACCGCAGACAGGAGGCCTCTGATAGGTCAAATCTACATCCACACAACCTTATGTGTATTTCCTGTTTGGGACCTTACCGGCTTGTTTTGTTTGTATTAACGCCATTGCGCAAAACGACTCGTGAGGTTGGACCAGCATGCAGAGCGAGGTGCGCAAAAAGGTTGTGACACTTTTTCCACTTGAATCCATGCTGTTTTTCTTGCGTTGTGGCGTGAAGCATAGCGCAGACCACGCTTCAAAATTGGGCATAAATAAAAAATTTTGTGACAAGGTCACTGTGAAACACTGCTGCCGGGAGTATAACCAGACCTTAAGGTGTGAATTGAGTTTAAGTTAGGGTTAGGGCTAGGACGGTTTTGGTATTGCTTAGGGTAAAGGTCTGTCTTAGGCCATAGAAATGAGTTGAAAATGAATGGAAGTCAATGGACAATCCCAAGTTACGGTTAGCAAAATATATGAAAGCAGTGCCTTCAAAGCTGTTGCAATTTCAAAATCATAAAAGAAGGCTTATTCCAGGAAATGCTTATATGATTTGTAGAAAATTTTTTTTTAATGAAAACGTATAAATTATACCTTACTTATTTTTTTCTAGCTGCTTTGTAATGATTGAAAAACAAAGAGGCCACAATATGGTGCTGACTCTCACTTGACATATTGCCAGCAACTCACATGGTGTCGGCAAGCTTTACTCCTGTTGTTCACCATATGATGAAATAGAAGGAGATCTATCGTCTGCCTTTTTCAACTCAGCATGGCAGACCCAGATTTTATCATATGAGTCACAGGTGCTACATTCCTTATGGTAAGCCGGCCAGCATAGCTGAGTCCCCAAGATCATTCAGAGATGGTCCCAGTTCTGGGAATGCAGGAGCTACGCTGGATTACTTCCACATGCCGCAATACTTCCATATGAGGAGGACCGAAAACTGTTTACCCTGCTTCAGGGGAGAATTGCCTGGACAACATAGGTAAGGTGAGGATACACTCTGGAGCTTAGACAGCAGCTGTGGGAGATAAGAGCAAGATGCTGGGCAGAAATTTGCTCCAGATCAGGACAGAGGTGGCTGGCTGTGCTCAACTCTGGAGCTAAAGAATAAAATACGAATGTTGAATTTACAGTAAAATAAATTCTGGAAAGCAGAATTATGTTCTTACAGCTGTTATAACAAATACTTTTTTTTTTCAGTGTTTTATTTTGTATTACACTGTCACAAGTACAGAGCACTGAAATTAACTCTGGGCTTCCATTGTGTAGTGCCCGGGGAGCAGTGTGGGGTTAAGACTCTTTGCTTAGGGACCCAGAGTGGCAGTCCAAGGGAAATGGGGATTGAATTCCGAACCTCAGGATTCCAAGTGCAACGCCCTAATCACTGGGGCGCCCTAATCAACTCCCCAAAGCACGCATTAGCATGAAGGGTCTTGCCTAAGGACCCACACTGGCAGCTCATTCCCCCCGGCTTGGATATGAACCCAGGCGTCCTGTGCCCATTTGCAGAATGAGTGGATGACTTACCACTTGAGCTAGCTAGAAGAGGTAGGACCAAGTCATTGTTTTGCAAGTCTTAATTACGTCTTAATTCTTTATCCTGAAGTCCGGAGTCAAGTGTCAAGTCAAGACATGTAACTTACGAATCAAGTCCCAAGTCTAAAACTCTGAATATATATTCCTATGAAGTTTTTTTTTTCTTTGGAGAATTTAAAAAAGAAAAAAAACAAAGACATTTCTTTAAAATGGAAGACAAACACTTTGCCAAGAAAATAAAAATAAGTTATCACTGGAAGAAAGCAAGAGTCTATATCGGGTGGCTGATGGCTGCCTTGATTGCTCATTTCCTTCACCTGTCTAGCTCTGCCATGTTGCTCATCAGATCCACCTGTTCCAGTTTCTTATTTAAGCTCCCTGTTTCTCTGTCAACGGTGGCAGATTATTATTGAGCCTTTGGTAAAGAGGGTTTTCTAGCGTACTTAGTGTTCTGACTCTTCAATCCTGACCCGTTTTTGTCTTTGGACCTTTGAGCCTGCCTGCCCCTTTTTATTAGTTTTGCCTAATTTTGACCGGCTGAACCATACCCATTCTTTGGACACTAGACTGAACTGTTAAAGCAGTGCTTTATTCATAGATGCCCTAGCTGCTGTAACCGCGGTCCCACACCCCGGTCTTGTATTTAAAATAAATACCTTTAAGTGTTCCACTGTTTGTCTCACCTGAATTCTTGGTACCTACGTTTTGAGCTTGTGGTGGAAGACAATTAATATATACGTTTCAGAAATGTAACGTCATGACGTTCTACCTTACCACCACCAAATTGAGTAATGAAAACTTAGCTCAGCTCTGTTGTGCTTCAAATGTGACCAGAATGGATCGTTCTCATTTAAAGCTACACAAAGAAAATCCGTTCTACTGTATGCTATCCATATGAAGTCCCTGCAGACCTCTTCAAACAGCTTTCTTTAACTGACAGGCTTCCAGAGTTTTCCTTTTACAACTGATACATGCTGTATATCTTCTACACAACACGTCCTAATACACTGGAGAAAGTTTAAAAGCTTTTTAAAAGATGACCATCAGTATTTTACAGATTTCGGGGTTAATGACTTTAAAATATGCCATCTGAAGAACAAGAAGATATTTCTATTTAAAGCAAAGTTGCATTCTGCTGATCTTTATGCTTACTTTATGTAAACAGCTAAACATAGCTATGTGTTTGTTTGTAGGAAAGTCTTCATATCTTAATATCAAACACACTGTCACAAGGTGTCTCATCAATGTAATCTAATCACTTAATTTTCCATGAAGCAAATAAACTCAAAGTTCTTCTCAGGGCAAAGAACAATTACTTGGTCCAAACAAATTAGAACCAATCCAGGTCCAGCAGTCAGAATTCAAAGTTTTAAACAGCGTCTGGGGCAGTCCAGATTTCATCACAAACAGGCATGAGAAGGGCTGTGAAAACAGGTGGCTCAAACTCTGAGTTAGGGCTGCAGACAGTCTGGCAGAGGATCAAAGAGAACCTGAAAGCTAAATGGGCAGCAGAACAGGTGTGAGCACCTGAGACTATCAGACAGAGGGTAGATGTCAGGTTAAGGGTAGGTTGAAAAAAACAATAACAGATCAAATTGTGACATACAAGAATTTTGATATTATCTGAATGGGTTATGTGTTTAACTTACCCCAAACCGTCTAACCCAGTGGTTGTTTCTGTGCTCTCAGCAAGGAAAGACTGCTGCAGATGCAAGCTGGTGCTGCAAAATGTGAACCACTTTTATAAATTAAGAGGAATCTTACTAAATCAAGTTGATATTTGAATATATCTAACCTTATCACTGGGTCAAAACATGTTAAAGAGTTATTTGTAGGAGTGATACATTGAAATCCAGTAGTTTAACCCTGTAGTAGGTTCAAGGTGGTGAGCTGGGAATTAAGGGTCTTTCTCAGGAGAGGAAGAGAACATCACCTGGTTGGCTCAAAGCTGCCAAGGTGAATGCAAAGAAGAAACACAAAACCTTTTCTAAATTAAGTAGGATTGTATTTAATAGAGTTTGTATACAAGTTCAAACATCCTACATTCTTGGCCCAAAAAAATCAAAGTTTATTTTGAGTCCAACACAGTATGCTACTTAAATGTTATTTACAGTTTTGTCACTGTTGTCTGCCAATGCGGCCCAAGCGAGATCCACTTGCTTCACCTGCACTTAAATTTTGGAAAAGATTGACCATTAAATATAATTCAAAAGGGTCCTTCAGATCAGCCTAATGAAGGATGCATTTGAATGTTTAATTTAAATGATCCTTAGGCGGATTTGTGTATTGGTACTAGATTGTGCTAGACTCAATTTGTTTGACCATATATGCTTTATTTGTGTTTTATTATTGGGATTGATGGATACTATATATATGAATATATGTGTATGTTAAGATCTCACTACGGGTTTCAAGCTCCATGCAAAGGCATGAATTCACAGCAAATTAAAAAAGTCCTACAGACACAAATAAGAGACTAACATATAAAACACACGCAAAAGTAAAATGCTGCACTGGACAAATTCCGTAATCACAGAAAGTCGAGAGATGAAAATACAAAACCTGCTGCAAACATATAAATTAACACATAAAAACCAATGCAAAGGCAAAATCACTGAAAATAACAAAAACAATGAGTTAAAAGGAAAAACTATAAACTAGCTCTGCATAGCGAATTGCTCTAGACCACAAGGAGGAGAAAATGATCAACTAATATAGGGGCCGACCCTTATTATAGGCATAACCAGGATGCTCAGAGAGATAAAGTATTTTTTCCTTAAATCATAGCTAATCTTACCTTTTCTTTCCATCCACTGGAGTGCATCCTGCTTATATTTTTGCAAATAGTTTGGTCTACAGACATTCATCACCAGGTCCCATCTGTTGGCGCTTGTCTCCCACAAGTGGGTGCTTGTGGGACACAAGCGCTATTTTGCAGCTTTTCTTACCACGCATTAGTAATGTATGTGTTTGCAGATTTTTTTGACTTTATAATGTATTTTAGTCTTATTTTTGTGTTTGCAATTCTCCCTTTTGTGCTTGCAAGTCTTTTTAGTTTGCTGCAAATTCATGCATTTGCACAGCTTTTTCAAACGTCGGCGACCTTAGCCTACAACAATACACTGGGAAACCTTGAAAAATAAATATAACAAAATAAATATTCCAGAGCATATCATTCAATGGTAAAACAAATGAGAATTAAAGCTAATTTTACTAGTTGAAATTACTTAATCTTTTTGGAGGACAAAATATAATTCTAATTCTTGGTTTATGGGACAAGCATTAGGCCGTAATAGATTGTAAGTTGAATTTCTGGTCTCAGAAGTAGTTCTCTCAGGGAGTGAAGTGCTGACTGATAAATAAAATTGCCAGCAGGATTCTCAGTCAGTGTTGCTTTTATAGCTCAGATAAAAACTATAAGGTCGAGGAGCTCTGAGGAATCTCATCATTAGTCCTCTCACAGGCCAGGATTTAATTATCTACACATCCAAATTGTCCACTTTCCCCTTCTCAGCAAATTATTCTGCTCCTGGAGGATCATAACCATCATGCCTTTGGTCTGTTTGCTTGCATGGAAAACAGGAAAACAAGGATGTCCTCTTTATATGTGTTTGCCTTGAGATAGCAACATTGGTTGCATGCAGAATAGGTGCGTGTTCAGTTTCTGAGTCGGTTGATAGGTGTTTTGGGAAGCTCTAGAAATAGGTTCATGTATAATTAATCCTCAGAGTGAAAATAGACCCTAATGTGGAAAACCTTTTTACGTAGCTCTTATGACATAAAATGAACTCACAGGAGTGACAAAAGTGGCTAAACAGAGCTTTCAAAAAAAAAAAGAAAAAAATGAAGAAAGAAGAGAAAGTACAAAAACAAGGACAAAAGGAAAAGAGGGAGGGAGGAGAGTTACCACTGGAGAGCTTGAAGTAAACGCGAGGACAGAAGACAGTGTTTGCTAACTCAGAGAGAATTGTAATGCAACTGCTTAATGTCTTAATGTTGATCTCACCGACTCTGGAGGGACCTCATTAGCTCAAGACAGAGAACTGTGTTCAGCCATGTCTCACAAGGATATACACAAATTATTGTCAGCTCATGGCCATGATTACAAATGCTACTTGTCCCAGAATCCTATCAACTTTTGAAGCCATTTACTAAGCTTTAATATTAGCGAGAGATTAGAAAGTGATAAAAACAACTAATAAAACCTGTTTGCACAACTAGTTTTTATGTTACTAACATACAAATATGTGCTTCAGTAAAGTTGTAGAATTATTTCTGTCGAGAAATAAATATTATTTGGATGAACGCATTAGAAATAATTTCCATTTATCTGAAGATGTAATCTTATTACCGTTTTTTTTTACGACTATAAGGCGCACTTAAACGTCTTTTTT
>NW_015150768.1:503372-524638 GCF_000732505.1 Cyprinodon variegatus | reverse complement strand
GCGTGGCTGAGACAGGTGTATGTGAGAAGACTAGGTGGTTTTTTTCGTTCCTCCCCATCGCTGCGTGCCCATCTCACAGCCGATGTGAAAAAAAGATGAATCAAATGAACGCTGTATATATTTTAAAGGGATGTTATTTAATAGACTGATAAAAGTAACACATGATTCTGAAGTGGTGGAAAACCTGTACATGGTATTTAAAATTATATACAGATAAACATCTAATGAATGAAACATACGGCCCTAATACATTACCTACCTCTTTGCAGACCTTTGAACCAAACTATTGTATTTGGCTGGCGTTGTTTTCTTTTTCTATTTTTTCAGTTGAGGGGGAGACTTTTACACTAATCTCTAGTTAAGCTCCTTAAAGGGTTGCCCTGTGTTTAGCTAAATGCGTCTTCTCATCAACTAACCATCTTCTATGTCTCTGCTTTAGATAAACATCATGCTGTGAGAACCATGTTTCACTGGGGGAAATCTGTGTTTAGGGTGATGAGAAGTGCTGTCTTTCTAGGTGTGTATCTGCGCAATTTACATTTCAAACTCATGGATGATTACTATGTGGGAGATGTTCCAGCATTGTAATACTACTTTGTAACTTAATTCTGTTTTAAACTTAATCAACAATTTATCTCTTAGCTAATGTTAGGTCCATTTACCAAACATTAATTGGTAGTATAATTTACCAAAAATATGGAACATAGAATCATATTTGTTTACTTACAATAATTACATTTATTGCTGTAAATATAAATGTCTACATATTAGCAAATATTTAAAAATTGGGTTTTTGGGGTTCATGATTTTATATTTCCCACCTTTATTAATTTGTTGTTATCATATGTTGCTTAATTATTCTTTTACATACTTTTTCTTGGTGTTGCTTTTATCAGATTTTCTTCAGACATTAGTCTTCAACTTTTTCTCTTATCTCATCCATAGCATTTTTAAGAGGCAGGTTCTAAAAACTAATATGACAAGGCAGGTAAATTTCATATAGCCTAAAACAGTGAATTCTAACCAAAGGCAGGGGATAGCAATGCTGGAAACTACAGCACATAAAGATCACAACAGGGTTAGTCAACAGATGGAGCAACAAAAAATAGTGGAAATACAGAACTATATTTACTCTCTTGGGCTGAGGAGACAGGTGGTAACATTAGGATGGAGCAGAAGGGATGTGAAGCAACATAAATCAAATCACACAAAAACGGGGAGAAATAGTTTCAAAATTAAACAGGAAATGAGGATCAGATCCAATTATAAAGGAAAAAGCTTTGCAATGAAAATACAACCTGAAGTAATAGAAAGATCTTTATAAAAACTGAAAAATAGTAATTAAAACAGAATAGGTTGAGTAATTAAAGAACCACTTTTGGTAACAAGCATATTTTAGTTAATCATGTACATTTAAACAATTTATACTTAAATGCAATTTATGTATAGTAGATATATTATCAACCTTCCCCCCATTCCAAAAATGGACTACTACACCCTTTATTCAAATAATATTACCACAGACACAGTTTAATTAAACATATACCATAACAAAATCTGACACTGACATTGCTAAAAATTGATGTTGCCAAAGGAAATGTGTTTGTATCCCGCACAATTACTATAAAGCTTCTTTTGATATTGTTATTCCTAGAGGACAATATTACTCCTGTTTGCAAAGACCAGGTTTCCTATATTTAGTCACGCATTTTATCATCTTAGCTATATTGTTTTTAGAGACAAATAAAGCATTACCTTTATCGGACTAAAACTATAAGAAATAGCAAACAGTGTCAGAAAATAAATAAATGCTTCTTATTTAGATCATCCTCCTTCTCTTTTTTATGTCCAAACTTTAAAAACTATGCACAAAAATACCCCAAACCTACTGTTGAGTCAGTCTTGGACTACACAAAACTATGAGTTCTCTCATGAACTTATGATATTTGAAACCAAACTATGGAAATAATTGCTGGAGTTGTTGACCAAAAGTGTGTGGTAAATAAATTGCAATGTATTGTTTAAGTTCTTTATGCACTTGCCAGAAAAAATGACCCCTTATTCATATCACACTTCAAAGATGTTGTTGGGTCCTGCTCAGTTTCAAGTAGCCAATCAGACGCCAGAGTCTCTATAGAATCCTTCAGAACCCTACCTACTGAGTTTGATGGTTTTAATAACCCAACGAAGAGTCCGCTAAGCAGTTGCTATGAAGAAAAATAAAATTCATATTTAGATAAATGTATAAAAAAATTATATATACGTATGTTTAATGCCAGATTTAATTATTTAATTTTACATTGCATAGTCTAATGTTGTATGTCATTATTTATTAGTTTTTTTTTTTTTTTTTTTAGAAATGGTATATTATAGTGCTTAATTGGACAGGTAATGATACATTTATCTATGTCATGGTACAATTTTTAAGTAATTTGATTTAGTTATTTATTAACCATCCTTTGAAGTGAACTAAATCACACTAAGACAACTTTAAAAGCTTTCCTAGACAGATGGATTTATATTGTCTACCAGTATTGTACCCAATCATAGCTTTGCTGTTTTGGGGCAAATATGTTTTACCTACAGTAGATACTCACTTTAAAAAAGCAATCTTTGTTTTAATCCTTACGGAAAGTCAAACTGTGTGACCAAACATTTATTGATATGCAAGGAATGCATTTTATTGTTTTAAAATAGTTTTAATTGTAACTATAAAATTCAAAAAATGCCACATAATCAATGAAAACAGTGTCACTGAAAGGTCTTGAAGTTTATTACTCTGTGCTGAGTTGTTTTAAGTTATAAAATGTCACCTTTCTCTGCCAACATTTTTCTCTGCCTCAACTCCCTTTTCCTCATATTCTCTCTTGCCGTGCATTTCTCCCTGAGGTATAGCTCTGTGTATTCATATGAGAATGTCATTGCTCTAGAATCTGTTGATATAGGTAGACATGCAGAAGGTCATCTAAGGGTGGCTTTCCACACTAGCTGTAGCCATAGACTCAGATTTAATCACATTCAATAACCAATAAGCTGCACTCAAAGGCAACACACTCAGAATACTGCTTTCAAAATAGCATAAAATTACAGTTTTTCTTACTTTCTACTGAGGAAGGGACTCAGAGACACACACGCCAATATCTGTAGTTCTCAGTGATTATGAATTGGGTCTGAGGTATTTTGGCTATATCTCAGAAACAATGTGTAGAGTTTGTACTGTGTCACCCGTTGTACATTAAACTTTTATCTCCCTGTGAATCTGAGGTACTGTATTTCATAGTAAACTGAAAACAGAGAAAATAACAGATTGATGTTGCATGTAGCTGATGTGTAAGCATCTCATTTATCAAACAGGAATACGCCTGGGACCAGAATTAACTCAATCAGCCCACCTATTTTACAGAATCTACAAGGATTTCTGCCAGGATTTAATTTGATAAAATTTTTCTTTATTTGCCAGGTAGAAACATAAAGCAGCCTGAGGCTTTTTTGCTTCTATTGTTGTTCGTGTTGCTTTGTTTACTGCCAACAAACAAGAATTACAGATTTCTGTAAAAGCCCAAGTTGCCCAGGTAGCTAGATGAATGATCATATACAAAAACACATAGAAGCAGATATCGCTGATGATCCATCTATCAATTGCCAATCCATTCAAAATCTCTCGAGTCTCACATCAAATTTGTTCTTATAGTAAATAAGAAACTAAATATTCTACATTTGAATAAAAATAAATGCCTGGGACAAGATTGGAGGCAAGCCAAATTGTAAGTCAGAGACAAAAGCTTAAGAAGATGAGCTTCATATAAAATCCTTTTTTTTTTTTTTTTTATGAAATGTTTGATCACTGTTGTCAAAATTTTGGGATAGAAACTGTTAGATTCAGTTCCTCATCAACTCAACTTCTTGACATGGGGAAATGCTCATACTTCCCTGGATGATAAATGTGTGGCAATCCCTTTCTCTAACTCTTAATGTAGACCACTTTTAAGTTATTTAACTTTGTTTGTCCCTTTTTCTTTAGGTATCTGTAAAAATTGTTCCATGTGTTCTCTCAGGAGGGTCTAAATCAAATCGCTCCTGCAAAAACAAAAAAGAAAAGTTACTTTGAACATTTACTTACTGACTATGCCCTACCTGCCTACCAACAACCCACCAACCTCTACAGCAAATAATTATTCACTTGCAACAACTACTAGAACCACGGACCCTCAGCACTCAACAAAAAAAAACCTCTCTGTCAGAACCCTTTAGCCTCTATGAGAAAGTAGTGTCTTTTTCCCAGTATAACCTTTCAAATTGCTCACCTCTCGTCTCTCTGCATTTTTAGATTGGAATAAAACTCTCCCTGGCTTATTGCTCACAGTTCTTTTTGTGGACCTCCGCTTCCTGCTCCCATCTGCAGCTCTGATTCACTCTGCCTGCTCAGTTATTCCATTCATTGGAACCCATCTCTTGGACGCTTGCCTCCTCCAGTGTCAGCCTTCACCCTCCTGCAAAGCTGGTGGCTGTGTCCCCCCAGGGACTCCCAGTCCTTTCCCCATCCTGCTTGGCTGAGTTTACAAATAAAACTCCACGCTTAAATTTGTGTCCGTGTCTGATTCTGCATGTGAATAAAAAAGGTTCAGCCATACAGGACACTTTCAGAGATTTGCAAAAATTGCTAGTGAGAATTATCTTTCTGTAAACTCAATTTACCCTGGAAATCGTATTATTTTGCAGTTAAAATACCTTAAACATACAAAAATACCATTCAACCATCCATTTATTTCCTGCTTAATCCTTGTCAGGGTCGTGGTGGAGCTGGTGCCTCTCTCTGGATGTCTATGGGTAAGAGAGTACACCCTGGACAGTTTGCCAGTCTATTGCAGGGCAAAACAAAGACAAACAACACAAAAAAAACATTTACACCTAAGGACAATTTAGTAAAGCCATTAACTTAACAGCAATGTTTTGGGACTGTGGGAGGAAGCCGAAGTACCCAGAAAGAACCCATGCATGCACGGAGTGAACATGCAAGCTCCATGCTGACAGACTTATTTTCTAGCAAAGCTGCTTTGTGTGCTGTTTATTCCTCAATTTTGTATTGTCTTTTACTATGGTTAGTTTTCAAAATGTACCTAGGAACATGTTTACTATTTAGATTTATCAACAAGATTTTTGAATGAAGATTTAGGCATAGGGGTATGAAAAAAAACATCCTGAGGGTCCTGACATAACAAATCAATTATATAAGCTTTGATTTTAGTGGATCTAATTATAAAAACCAAAGATTAAAGCAACCTTTTTTTTTTTTTCTACAGTGTTATTTTTTTAATAAGTATTATTATGAAAGTTAAATGAGACAACACTTCTATAGACGTTACAAATGAAAATATTTTTAGATTTTCTGTTACCTTTAGCTATACAGTCTTATTTCCTTCCCTGGTAAATATTCAATAACAAGTAGAGAGAAAGTGCCCTCTTATTACAATATATTTGTTATATATCTGACTTAAAGGACCCTGAAGGGCAGGCAAAGGTGCCAGACACAGGCAATAAACATGCTTTTGTTACTTGACCATGCAAGGTCATTTACATACATGAAATTCTGATGAACCATGAAAGAAACCTTAAATTAGTTACTTTTACAAGGCTTTCAATAATCTGCCAGAGTCACCAGCTGAACAGAATCTTTACAGGGAATGGAACAGGTGCAGGCTATGGAGTAAATAAAGCAACTCAGGTGTAAAAGCATGTGACTGGTTGAGCTGTAAAAGAGAAGATAGAAGCTGATGGATCATTAAAATAAGGGACTATTTTTGCATGAACACCTGAGATTTTTTTTTTTGCATTCAATGTTAGAAAATAAAAACCACCAAAATACATACATTCTGTAAGCTAGAAAAATAAATTAGCCAAAATGTGCAGTGCCAGCCTGTTTTCAGCATTCCTTAATATTTTCACTATTTATGCTGCTGATCTGCCTTGTTTGCATTGCATTTTCTTCTCATAAAGTATGTATTTTGTTGATTTGATCAAACAAATTTCATCAGCACTCTTGGCACCAGTGAGCAACTTGTAAAAAAATAAAATAAAATCCTGAATATGGTGGTTTCAGAGGCTGAGCTAAACATTTCAAAATGTATTAACAAGTCTTTAAAATCCCAGTCGCATTACCGGTAAGTAAACTACAAAATTGCTATACTTTTACATCTTCAGTGTACTCAAAATACCTAATATGTCTAAAAATTGCATTCTAATTCCACTTTTGCTTTTTTCCTCATTAGCCAACTGATTGCACAGTGCTAAAACAATGTGAATTCTTCTCATTTGCTTTCTCTCACATCTCAGCCAACTTTTACACTTGAGCAAGCTACCTCAGCATAGATAAAGACGCCTGAAATTTGCACCTCCATCAGTAGGTGTGACTGATAAAGGTGTGTGAAAATGTGACTGTTGAAAGATGAGTCACTGTGAAGGAGACAGTCGAAGTGAAAAAGAAAAAGAGCAAATATAGACACCTTGTTTGTCCACAGCTAAGAGGGATTAGGCACTGAACCATTTCCACTGTGGTGTTGGCTGTGATGTTTTGGCACTTTATAATGCATACTCAGTGAGAAGAGTTTAAAAGCTGTAGGAAAAAGCTATCTTTATCTACTTTTAATGATTTAATCTGGACTTTTTATTGTTTTTGCAGGCTTTGAGTGTTTAATCTTATCACTTTTTAATATAGGGTAAAGCTTTTTGGAATAGTTTATAAAGTCTAGTAGTACACCTAGTGGTCAGACATACCACCTGAAGTAGGCCTGACTACTCTCTTATCCAATAACTCAGGTTGCATAAATGAATGCACCCTCAACAGTGCAGTGAATATGTAAGATAAGATAAAGCCACCAGGTTATGTCAGTTAGAACTTAGAAGGAAGTACTTTGATTTTGTAGCAACAATATATGTTTAAAACATTTTATAATGTCAAAGATTTTCTATCCAAAACTGTTTTTACATAATTTCAAAGTGACTCTGACAGCTGAAATTACATATTTATCTATCAGCATCGACAATTGAAGCAGGCGGAACATTTACCCATGATAGCATTTTCCTATTTTATTGAAATAAAAGGTAAATATGCAACAGTGTAAGGACATAGACTGGTATGCTGTCTAATGCTAAGTTCACTCTGAACTTGATTTCAGCAGCAAAAAGGTTCCTGCTGCTCCATTTTTGATGCTTGTACATATTAAAGTGAGATGTGTCTCAAGAGCATCTTTGATGCACCTGAAGCATGTCCAATAAAGTGTGTACAGATACATCTGATGCTTGTACTGTGTTTAATGGCAGAGAGTGGTTTTGCTATATTTGCTGTTGTAAGTGGGTAAAAGATAGTTTTAATATGTTTTTAAGTAAAATCATCAGGTTCATCAAGATTATGATCCTGCCTTAAAATATTAATTCAATGTCGGAGGCGCACAGAATGGCCGTGGGCATGTCACTGGGGATCCAACAACAACTGCCTCAGGCCATTTCACCAGGGGTAACAGTTGCGTCAGATGTAGGAATTTGCTCTGAAATTGAAGGGTTGACGGTTTAAGCCCCGGCTTGTTGTGTCCTTGGGCAAGACACTTCACCCACATTGTCTACTGATGGTGGTCAGAGGGCCCGGTGGCCCAGTGTACAGCACCCTCCCTCCTGTGAATGAGCCCCAGGGCAGCTGTGGCTACCATATAGTTTACCATCATCGGTGTGTGAATGACTGAATTTAGTGTAGAGCGCTTAGGTCAAGTCTCCTGACTTGTGCAAAGATGAGCTCATGAGCCCAAATGGACACACTTGTTGGATGGCCCAGTGAGAAACTGCTCATCCTATGTGCTCATCCACACAAAATAAAAGACGAAAAAAGGCACAGGCCCTATTCTCCAGCTAGCAAAACTTTTTTATTTTTTTAGTATTGACAGTTTGTGACTTTGGGAAAAGTTTTTAAAACTTTGCTGAGCAAAATGTGCAGCCAATAATACAGTCAACAGGCATTAGGAGTTTAGATAAAACCGATAAGGGAATCTTGTGGCTATTACTAAAAATAACCTTAACTGATCCCAATATTATATTTGATATGGGTTTGTGGTACCAGTACAGCTTGGTTTTTATATCAAGATGCAAAAGCAACACAAAATAGCAGGTTCTACAGTACTCAAATTCATTAGGATACATTTACCTATTTGAAATGCCTTAACTTTGGCATCCACATATCCAGCTGTTCATCTCAAGTGTCAGGAATACATATATATAGTTTTTATTCCAGCTATCTAGGGTATCTTACCATTGGTCTGGTTTAAAGTTATAAAAATGTTGGCTATTATTTTTGAAACCCCTGATATTTTATACAACTTCTGTGAAAATGCACTTCTAAAAAAGTGTAAACACTACATGAAGATTTGTTATAGCACAATTCTGGGCACCAAATATGGTACAAAAATATATAAAACAGCAAGATGTAAATTATTGCCTGTGAATATTTCATTGAATTTGTTATACTGACAAAACTATGACAGTTCTTACATTACTTTTAGGAAAAAGCATTTAGTGCAGCATTTAGTACAAGTAGTACAAGCCTACCACTAACAAGTACAAGCCTTGTAGTACAAACCTACCACTCAGGCTACTGTTTCACATTTAGGCAGTTACTCACAAAAATATATTCCATGTTCCTGATCCCAATTCCTTCTGCCAGCACTGTGCAGAGATATGGTGATGATGCACTTTTGCCATACACAACTTAGAAGCCCATACCAATTTGAGCTATTCACTAAGTATACGTACCTCTCTGCATAACTCATACTCAGTTAGAGCCATGATGGTTGAAAGCAACACCCGTGATGCTGCTTGTGCGTCAGATTTACAAGAAACAGGGAGTAAAAAGGTCTCAGCTTCGGATTTCAGTATGTATTTAGGCCCTAGAGAAATGCAATAATTTTTCAGATTTTTGAACTCAATTAAAATGTTTCTAAATAACTGATCGCATTTAATGCATTAAATTACCAAGAGAGAGAGGGAAAATTAAACTTTTTTTATTTCATTTTATGAAGGACACAACAAATGTCTTTAGGGGGAATCTTTAAATCAACCTGAAAGTGTCTCTGTAATTTATGACAGCAGGTCCTGGATTGTGATGTAATAGCAATACCAAACTGATGTGTTTTGTGTTGTCCAGCACATACAAAATCAAGCACCAGGGGAGATGAAGATAAATGTCATCCTTGTTTCAGCATCTCACATGGCAAGTATTTGTCTCTTTTGGTATTTGTTATGTCTGCAGGCTGAATCCTCTGACTGTGTTTGTAAATCTTAGTGAGAGAAATAATAAATTATATTTCTAGTTATCTAGTTATGGGGCTGCTGTACACATGAGCCACCATGGTGGTCAGGCCGTCTGACAGTGTCTCTGTGTTGCCCTGCGATGGACTTCTGTCCTGTCTAGGGTGTACCCCACCTCTTGTCTGTAGACAGCTGGAGATAGGCAAAAGCACTCTTCACGACCCCACTTGGGATAAGCTTGACAGAAAATGGATGGATGGTATAGTTATTATACTTACATGAGTTAAATTTAGCAAGAAAACCCGAAAAATGAAGACCAGTCAACAGAAAGGTTGTGTTAGAGCAATATATATTTATTTATGTATTTATTGCAGATGAAGTTTATTTTGTGGCTTTCTGAAGAGCGCCGATGAGCAGTGAGCAAATAAAGGAAGATGGCAGCGAAATAAAATTTTGTAGTCATTGTAATAAAGATTATGGTGAATATATTTTTACCATATCACCAATATGGCTTATCAAACGATGATTATCCCCCACTCTACACCATCCAATTATTGGTTACTGTGGTAAAAGTCTGTGATATTTTTTGTGATATACAATGAAAGAAAATCCAACATTTCCATCTACCCGTCCCGCTTCTCCCGCTTAGTAATTTTCAAGGTTATGGTGGGTCATCCGATTCCAGAATATGTGCATTATAGTGGGACCTTATTTCTACCAAAGAATTAATAACGAATAGTAAGTGTCAGAACTTGATTAGACCGGAACACAAAGAATAGGAAAAGTCTATTTACCCCTCAGGTGAAAACGCTTCTCTTTAAGCTCCTCCTTATAGCCAAGGTGAGCTCTAGTTGTGGAAATTTCATTCACACACTGAAAAGGAGAGAAAGGTAAAGAGGTAGACAGAAGAAATATTCTTCCATTAAACCAGCTTGAAACTCTGTGGATATCACAGCAAAATTATTTACTATTTTCTACTATCAAATTTCAACAATATAGTTTTAAATACATTCCAGATAACACCTATGACAATTTTTGAATATTTTTTTTCCTCCTTACCAAATGTTAAAGGCTGACCAAAACTCTTATCGCTTATGTAAAGACTACCTTATTATCAGAACATGTTAACAATAGAAGATAATTCAAAATTACAAATGTTTGGACATATAGGTAACTATTAATCCAAAATATAAAGGTTGTGTTACTAGGGTATTCTTAAGTGATTAAGTGTCCATCTTTTTTTCTAAATTGTCAATGGCCATACTAAAGAACAGAAAAATATCAGGGCTTAAAAAGTAACATTTTGTCCTTCCATCATTCAGGCACACACTAGTGGTGCAAGCTACACTGTGGCCACAGCTGCACTGTGGCCTACCCTCAGAAGCAAGGCTGATGTATACAGGAGCCACCATGGAGGTCAGGCCCTCTGACAACCAGTAGGTAAGGTGGGTGAAGTGTCATGCCCAAGGACACAACAACATTGAAAGCCAGAGCTGGGCTTTGAACCCACAACCCTTAGGTTACAGGGCAAACTCCTTCATTCATCGCAACTGTCGTCCCTGTATCCAAAATTTATTTTTAAATATTATATTTTTATATATATTATACATTAAATAAACTGTCACAGAGACTACATGTGATTGACTGTCACTTAGACTTTTCAAATGATTAAAAAATAAAATATTCACAGAAGCCAGAGTAGAATGGTTTTACAATCAAGACACAAGCCTTATTAGCTATCAACTGTCACTGTATTAGACGTTTCTGACATATTATTTTCTATAATGTTCTGAAAATTGGTCTGTGAAGGAATATTTTCATGTATTTCTTTTTAAATTACATTAAAGATACAAAAAGAACTTTGCTATTTTTAGATGATTGCCCCAATATTTCTGTTTCCTTTCTTTATGTAATTATATTTTCTTGTAATTAAAACAAATGATGTATTTTTCAGAAGAATTGAATGTGATTTTATACAGCATCAATTTGTCCCACCTTATGGCTAGTCCAATAGTTTGTTCCGGTATCTTTAAAGGCTTATAGTAATATTGTAAAACAATTATTGCGTATAGTTCTTAACTGATATGCATTATTGTTTGTGTTTGCACTAAAATACACTGTTGGCAAAACATTTAAGGCAATAAAAAATATATTTATTTACTATATCAATAAGTGTTGGAAAGAAAAACCTTTCTGTGGTGAGAAATATAAAGATATTTATCCCTTTAGCTTGACCCGATTGTGTGTTTCATCAGACGGCAGAAGTAATTCACAGTTCTCTGAACTGAAGGGATGTCTCCTGAGACTGGGCCTACTTCCTAAACCCTTAGAGGCAGTTTTAAAGTTACTACAAACACAAATTGCCTCCACAGTGAACACCAGAGGCATTCTTTGAACACCTGCAGGTATTTGAAACAGCTCACAGGAAAACAGAAAAGGCGCAGACAGATTAAATACTCTGTTATGGTATGGCAAGAGACAAGGCTTTGTGGTCTGTATACAGGTCTTCTTGACATTTTCATTTAATAAATGTCTTTAAATTTGTAGTCCTTAACTATACGGTGATTAATTAGCCCCTCTTTAGGAGAAGGGAAGAAGTAAAAATATCTTACAGGTTACAAAAAGAATCTGTCAGACAAAAGCAATTTTATCTGAATGTACAATCTAAAAATAGGACTTTTTGGACTAATTCCCGACATTTGAGCAGGAAGAAATTTTCAGTGCATGATTTAAGATGTCACCGAGACACTGGTAACACAAGGTCATCACCCGACTGTGCAATCATTTAAGATTCACTCCAGTCCTCACTATCAATATTCTCCTTTCTATCCTGTATTAACTCCAGCTGCCAATGTCAGCTTAGTCTCAGGATGGAATATATCTGGGTAATATGCTTGTTGTTTTTGCATCAGACGTTCTCGAATAACACAAAGTAAAAAAAAAAAAAACGAATATGCGTACATGTTGTGGTTTTATTTCATTTTTTGTTATTATTCACTGTTTCATCTGTCCTACTCTTTAGTGTGAGCTGATGAAAAATTGATGTGGTGTGGCTGGTGCTGGAGGGAAAACTAGCTCTAGCAGAGACACCGTCAGAAACATCTATTGCTTGCGTTTGTGTTGCAAGCAGAACACTTCTTTCAGAATGCATTTTTGTTGTTGAGTGTAATCATATGAATCAAAAAATGTTAAATATTAATGTTGCTTATTGTTGATATAACAGCAAATGTAAATCTGTTCTTAAGCATATATTATATCTCTGTCTAGCTTTATGTACTAAAAATAGCCAAACTTGATAACACTGACGCCATTGAATCCTTGAATAAACAATTCTGATTAGATTCATGGACAGTCATAGCACTATGTGACAATGTTTTTAGTAAATGTATATTGTACGGCTGAACTTTGGAATCAAGTGGCAATATAAACATTAGCCAGCAATAACATTTGATTTAAAAAAAAAAAAACCTTAGCATCTTCTTCACACATCAGTATCCCAACTAAAACCTTATCATGACCTGATAGCCGTTATGCAGATTAATCAATCCTCTATCTATTGATACCAAATAAGGTTCATGCTAAAAAAAAAAAAAAAACAACATATAATTATTGGTTTAAACTGAAACAAAATACCTTGGGTAAATCTTGAATTTGAGACAAAAGTTTTATCCCTCAAAAACTATTTCACCACAAATACATTTCCCTTAAACAAACTTGGAGTTAATTCAGAATCTTAACAGACACACATTTTTAATTTTACCTGAAGATTATAAATATAATAAATAACTACAGCTTAAAGTTATAGTTAATAGGTCATTCAAATCAAGGGTAAAACTAAAGAATTATTACCAGTTGAATGATTATAACTGTAATTTGCTTTCTGACCAGGTGTTTAGTCTCTAACATAAAAGGTTGGACTCCTAAATCCGGCTGTTAAAAATTCAGTTGTCTGTCACTAATTGAACAGCAGCTGTTGTTGATACTCCAGTTAAACATCTATTTGCTTAACAGGGCTGGGTGTCTTTTATATTTTAATGTCAATTAAATAAAAATGATTAAAACATGGCATACTTTTAACTGATTCCCTTTGTTTGTATAGTATTTAACACAATGTTGTAAGTCATACTCAGTTCTTAATTATATTTGTGCTAATTAAACCAACCTTTACAATTTATCTTTTTCAACTGCTCCTACAAATATACTCCTGATAGTAAGTACTGTAGTTAGTGAAGCACATCAGGTTAGCCAGCTCTCTCCTAGAATGACCCCTTGACCCAGTGGAGATGGTGAGAGACTGAAGGACTGCAAAAAAATAACACCACTGTTAAACAATGTATCCAGCCTTATGGGTGAAGCTTTTGCACCTTAAGAAATGTTATAGAAAATCCTTCCTCCCAGCGGCTCTTAGGCTTTTTGACTACCACTGTTCCCAAGAAGCTAAATAAGTTGCTTGCATCACTGTAGTTTGCTGCAGTTATTTTCTATTTTTTCTTTGCTATCAGTTGCACAGTTTTATTGTAAATTGTCTATTGCTGTTTAAAACTCACAATTGGACTACAGAGTATTGTCATTAAAAGTAATTGCGATGATAATTTGTAAATAAAGATTAGGACAGCGTGGTCTTTTTTATTTCTTATTTACCAAATAACCTACATGAGTCCCTTGTTAAGAAAGCAAGATTGGTTAAAATTAATCTTAGAAATGCATTTATCCGTGTATAGTCTAGTCTTTTACATTTAAGTAATCATTGGATAAAGTTGTGTTAAGGCATTAATGGAGAGTTGGATTCTAGAGTCAAAGATTTTGAACCTGAGCTAATACATTTATAAAAAAGGAAGCAAGAGATAGTTGATCTTCCTGTTTTTCTTTTCTTCCTAATTTTTATACTCCCCTGCTCCAGTTCTGGCACACTTCCCCGCCTTCTGTGATATGCAGAGCTATGACAGGTATCAAAGCAAAGTACCATGTCTCGACAAGGTGGTATAGAAAATAGGTCTGATTTAAGTCAGAGAGCGGATCTGGGATTTGCTGATCTGTCACTCTTGTATAAATTTGCCCGTAACTTTTCTTGACAGGCTCGATGTCTAATTTGCTATTTCAAGTGACAAAAAATGCTGGAAGCCAGGGTAATTTACATTGAGTACAAAAATAGCTATGCTAATTAACAGCCAGTGGGTAACTCTTATGTAAATCAAACAGTTTAAAATATTACTTTATTTTGACCTAGATCCTTATGGTTTATATATATATATATATATATATATATATATATATATATATATACTGTATATACCTATAACCTCTTGTAGACTTTTTTCCACATTCAGTTTTACAGAATTGCATGTTTTATTGATTTTCATATTTGAACAGTGTCAACGTGAGGGTAGAGGTTGGTTGAGGACCCAAATCTAGAGATGAGGGAGGCAGAGATGAGTTCTTAAATAATAATAATAATACGTTTTATTTAACAGCGCCTTTCTTGACACTCAAGGTCACTTTACAAATAATACAAAAAAATAAATAAATAGAGATGAAAATACAAAATACAGATACAGGAACATAAAAAACAAAAAACAATCATAGGTTTAATGAAGTAAACGGCAACAGAAAAACAAAATCCAGGATTAAAACCCAAAAAAACCAGGAGACATCAGGAGAAAAAAACCCATGAAGAGCCAAGTATCAACAAGGAGCCAACACTGAAGAACTGCACAGGGAGAGTATTTAAAGGAGACAGTTCAAAGAAGGGGGTAATCAGCTGATATAGAGCAGGTGTGGATGGAAGTGACTAGAAAGGAGCTAGGGGAAATGAGACGGGCACAATTGGGCAACAGAGATTAAAGTGAGACTGCTTAAATATAACACAAAATGGAAAATAAACCAAAGACGAACAAAACAATTACTTAGATACATGAAAACTAAAAACTCAAAGTCCAAAAGGGGAGAACCATAACAAACAGAGAAGTTAGTGACAGCTCTCACTCTAAATTTAGGCTTACCAGAGGATTTTGAGCTGTTAGGGAATTCTGGGAAACAATCATAATCTGTGTTTTTATGATTCAGAACAGCTCTCCCACTTCATTGTTTTCTACGATTTCACCAGCTTTTTATTTCTTACTGATTGGATGGGAGCATGCTTCCCTACCCGCCCCAGCTGCTCTCCCATATTTGCTCTTAATTGACAGGTGAAAAAAAACCTGCATGTAGCAATGTGAATGTATGAAGTTTGAAGGATTTGCTTCCTAAAGTTTCTAGATAATCACTGTGAGCTCATCATACTGAGTTTCTCAACGCTGCAGTACATGCAAGGAGCCAACCTTTTTACTTCTCTTTCCCCAGTCTGACAGATTAATTTTGCATTCAAACTTGAACTTGATAAACCCGCATTGTCCTTTAGTTTCCCAGCAGCCATTATAGCTAAGAGTAACTCAGTTTTAGATGGAATGCTGTATTTGTATCATGTTTTATTATTCTATACCATTGTATCTTAACCTGGTGTATCTACAATATGTTTTCATTTGCTTTTTGCTGATATATCCAAATTTCCCCAGTGAGAAACAATAAAAGTATATTTATTTTCAGTATTCTGTAACTTGCAGTGGTTTGCAAAAGTACTTACTGTATATTCATTTTGCTTTTTCACGTTTCTATTCACAACATAACAAACCCCAAAGATTTTTATATTATTTAATGTTATAGATACAACACAGTGTATAAATATTTAATATGGGAAAAATATGCATGTGACATTCTTAGGAATCAAGCCACTGGAGAAGACACTTTTATAAGAACTTTTCAGGAGTTTGTGCTGCAACCAGAGGGTTGTCGGGCAGGCTCTGGCTTTCAGTGTCACCCGCATTGCCTATTGATGGTAGTCAGAGGGACTAGTGGTGACATGTATATAGTAGCTTTGCTTCTGTTAGTGAACCCCAGGGCAGCTGTGGCTACAATGTAGCTTGCCAAATGACTGAATGTAGTGTAAAGCACTTTGGTCAAGTCCACTGAATTGAAGAAAAATGCTATATAAGTACAGGCCGTTTACCTTTTATCATAAAAGTAAATTTCATGGCTAGTGTAGTTCCAAAGACTGCTCTATTACAAGCTGCACTTTATGTTAATACATCCTGCTACAACCCCACTTACATAATCCATTCCTCTCTTTAGATGTGTCCTTTATCTCTTTCCTTCTGTGCTCTTCACTTCAGGTACAGTATATAATGACAATAAAATAGATTTAATTGAAAAGTTTGGATCTTTAAACTTAAACATGCTCCTCAGACAACACCTACTGTGTTTTGTTTCTGCCTCAGCCCCAGAGGAGTAGTTTTACCAGAGACAGGCTGAACTCAGCACAACCACAGGAGGAGAAAAAGAAATGGCTCTATGCTTTCTAAGTGCATTGACATTTTTTTTAAAGTCTCCACCATTCTTAAAATTTTTGTAATAAACAGTATTTATGGTAAGCACTGCTGCCTGCACTGACTGGTTCTTAGTCCACATTTGCTCTCTTCTTCAGTAAAAAAAAAAAAGCAAAAACAAAACTACAGCAAAACATTGGGATTGAAAAAGAAAGAGTTTGCTGCTATGAGCATGTTTTAAGCTCCAAGTGCATAAATTCCAATGTGCGTTTGGTGGGCATGTTTTCTTTTTTCAAAGTAACACTAGAAAATCACTGAAGCTCTGTCCTTAAAATGAGACACACAGCACTCCATCATTATAATACTCAGAAGGCCCAGACCTGATTAAGTGAGCAGACTGAGAGAGGATGTAGAAGTTCTTTAATTTTTTAGGCTGCAGCCTTTTATGATTTTTTTAAGAGATATCATTATGTAAAATTTTTGTCATTTTAATAATTTTGTCGTGATAATGTTATGGAAGTCCAGGGAAGAATTTAGGGATAAGGATTTAATATATCAAATGAATCTTAATAACTTCAGCGGTTTATCTGCTGCTGATTTACTTACTTTAAATGCTATTACACTCATAAGGGATCTATTTTTCACTGCTTTATTTAAGCCCTTTTATTAAATCCTTAGGAAATTATTCCCCAGATGTGCATCTTTTTCAGGTTGTTTTGCTGTAGTGACATTCTCTGTTTGGATGAATGAAGATTATTTTTTGTTAATGATAGGCTCTATATATCAAATCAAACACTAGAGCATATGTCACTTAAAAAACAAGGCAGGTTATGCTGCTGGAGAGTGTGGTAACTAGTTTAGCCAAAGATCTAGATAGTGTTGGAAAAGTTACTTAAAAAAGGAAAAAATTGTCACAGAAACCGGTGGATTTAATGAAATAAACCACATCCCACTACTAAAAAAGTGGAAGATGATCTGATGAAATTCTTATCCATGTCACTTATCGGTAGGATTGCTTCAATAAAAATATTGGTGTTGCCAAAAATATGTTTTTGATGATTCCATGTAAACCACCACTATTGGCAGACAAAGAGGAGTAGATCCGTCCATTTTCTATCATTACTTCTTAGCCCATAGGCTACAATATGCCTGTAAATGGCTAAAATACAGCTTACAAGAGGATCTTAGTTAGATGTTGGAGCAGTCTCTATGATCTAATATTAGTGTCTTCCATTCATTAGCTCAAAGATTAATCATTTGACAGTAAGGGATTTCAAAAAGTAAATTTCTAGAATATCAATATGATAAAATACAGATTTATGATTAATGAGGCAGGTCTATAAATTCCGCCAAATTTAGAGGATTTACTAAGCCTTAATCCTCTAAAATTACTGTCCAAAATATATAGGCATTTATATATATCAAGTATATCACTTCCCACTGGAAAAAAATGAGTAACTGATTTAGCAGCTTGATCAAAATGTATGGTTTAAAATCTGTCAGAGATCCTTTAACATAACTAGAAATCTTAATTTACAACTAATTCAATACAGAATCATCCAGACAATACACTACACAGGCCAACTGATATTTAAGATGGTTTGTTATCTGCTTGGAATGCTGAAGTAATGCACCAGATGACTATTTACATGCAGTATGGTTATGCAATCCGGTACAAGGGTTCTGGACATGATGTCACCTTGGACAGCAATTCTCTCTGTGTCCACTTCACTCCCTTATGTATCGCCCAAAACAGGCTACATTTTAACCAGTACGGAGACATTCTGTTACATTATATTATTGTACAGATAGCCTCTGCCTCATCACTAAATCAATCTCTCTGGACACCTCTGGCTACCTTTCCTAGCAGGAGTGTGTGACCTGTGGCCTGTGGCTTGGTCCAATGGGGTACTGAGGCTAATTTGGAGTGCGTCTGGGCTGGAGGCTTCCCGGGGAGGGTCGCTGCTGGGTTGCTCCTGCTGGTGGGGTGGTGGTGG
Source organism: Cyprinodon variegatus (assembly GCF_000732505.1). Lineage (NCBI taxonomy): Eukaryota > Metazoa > Chordata > Actinopteri > Cyprinodontiformes > Cyprinodontidae > Cyprinodon > Cyprinodon variegatus. The sequence continues at coordinate 505,995 of NW_015150768.1, read as the reverse complement.
TTGGGGTTATTGGTGGGAACCTCGGGGTGGGACTGCTGCATCGGTGGACATGGATTATCGGTCTGTTGGCTGTGTCATGCTGGGATGGATGTATAAGTAATTTAATCTTGAGTGTCCTACTTTTATGTGTTCTGAAAGCTTGCTGAAATAAAGGGTTGGGTTAGACCTCTCCATGTGGTTGGGAGAGGTAGGAGGAAGTGGCAGCCTGGGATTGAGCATTACTTGGGATGGTGTGGCTCTGGGATTGGCTACTACCACTAGGGGGGGAGGCTTTTACCTGGCGGGGTTGTTTTGGGCTCCGCAGCATCTGTTGGTTTCCCCCCTGTCTCTGTCCCACTGGAGGCCAGGATGGGGGGGCAACTTGTTTTGTCCTTTGGCTGAGTTTGGCCATTTCAGTACAAATGTGTATGTGTATGTGTGTGAGTGTGTGTGTGGCTGCTGGGATTGGCTGTCAGTCTTTGATTGGGTGTTGAATGCCATCTGCTTTAGCTTAGGTGTGTAACTTGTTGAAGTAGTGGTTTTGGTCCGTTTAGACCTAAATCAAGCTTTTTTTAGATTCATGCAAAAATCTGTTGTGATTAGAAATTAATATTCATATTTAAACAAAAAAAGTACACAGTACACAAGTACAGTTTAATGCTAGGAGAATGTTGTTTTATTGTATTGTTTCAAGCATGAACAAATTAACTGGTCATTTGGTGGTAAGATGTTATTAGGTTTAGGGGATAAATATAGATTTTTCAGGGGCCCAGGTTAGTGTGGATAGCTTTTGGCTTAAATACCCTATCTTTGCCTGAAAATTAAAACTCTTTGATGAGCTAAAGTACAGTATATGCAATAAATTTATAGATTTTGTTTAATATGGATAAAGTTATTTAATGGCTTCGGTGAATTGAACATTTGAAAGAATTTTCAAAAGTTTTAATTGTAACAGAAAGCACCAGAAGAAACAGGTTAATAAGCAAAATAATGTAAATTTATTAGTACCACATTATTGAGAAGATTGAACTGGTACAAAAAGAATAGCTAAGTTATGATTCAGCTATAACAACAGACACAACTTTCCTCTTATAAAACAATCAACCTTTTTCACATATTACGATTATCCTAAAGAAAGAAGTTCTAAAAAGGAAGGTTTAAAAAAAGACCTATACATTGAAATAAAAATGGGATTAAGGGTATTTAAGAAGGCAAAAATTTGGAGCTAAATTTCTGCTAAATGTTTTTTTATTTTGATGAACTTCATTATTTTCAAATAGCTTACAACAGATCACATTCTCTATGTTTCTAGTCTTCATATTTTTAGAGGTGGGGCTACCTCTAAAGGGTGGAAACATTTGTATTGGTTTATGTCGATGGTTGCAACTGCATTTGTATATGTTACAGTCGCGTACACAAGCGCGTTTGTTAGGTCCGGATGGAGTTTCTATTGGTTCTTGTCTTCCTGCATGAACAGTGGAGTAAATTATGATCTTCTTTTGAAGCCTGACCATGAAGTTGTGGCAAAGACATAAAGTCAAAAAAGAGAAAAACTAGTTAATACTAATCATCTCTTGTTTGCAAAATTAACAGCTGTCCTTAGTTACATACACATTTTCAAGAATCTTCATCAAATTACAAATTGATAAACAGGTTTATACAATTCTCTATAAGCACGAAACCAGCACTAATCCAGACACTGTCCTTTCCCTGTGACAGGAACTACAAGATGGACTGGATTGTTTACCAATGTTTTGCTCCCACATGCATGACTGCTGGACTAATCATCCTGTCAGATATAACCAAGCCAGAGAACTTTGGCAGAACAACTCTGCTTTTCTCTTAAGCAATTCCCCTATTTAACAAAACCCAGAGGTTGAGCATGTCCATATTCAAGCATAGCTACCAGACCTAAATAAACTCTCTATATCAAAAGCTTTATAATCTTTTGACCGCCAGAACTTTGGTCAGAGTGAATAACTGGAATAAAAAGGTAATGATTAATGCAAGTTATAGAAGTACATTCTTGCTGAAAATGCAAAAATGCAATATGACAATTCTGCAACTGAAAAGCATGTATTTGAAAAATGATAAACTATGGCAAAAAAGCATTGAAAAGTAAACAATATAGGTTTTATACTCCTATTAGGAAGAGTACACTTTTACTTACATATTATTAGCTATGAATTACTATGAACTGCTTTCTGACTAAATTCTTAAAATACATTTTTGCAATCAATATCTCTTCGTTTATGTGAGGCCTTCGCAGAAATTCAACTGAATAAACTGGATTACTTCTCCTCATGCAATCAGATGCTCATCTAATTAGCATTCAGCCAAACCTGCTTTTAATCCAATCAGCATCTGAGTCCTGCTTAAAAGACTTCAATCAACAGCTCAACCTGCCAACAAGCATCCGAGTTGCATTGCATGTCAGACTTTGTTTCTTATGACCCTGATTCTGTCATGATGGATCAAAGGAGAAAGCCCATATGCAAAACACACACGGAGGAGGCAGGGAAAAAGTTCAAAGGTTTATTAAAAGTTCTGAATACGAGAGCATAAACAAGGTTCTGAGACCGGTTCACTGAAGTCTTGACTGGGACCGGAGACTTTGGGTTAGCAGAGCTCATGAGAAGCTAAG
>NW_015150768.1:500173-502907 GCF_000732505.1 Cyprinodon variegatus | reverse complement strand
CTGCGGCGTGGAAGCAAGATCTGGCAGGAGCTTATAAAGGGGAAGTCTCCTGATGAGAAGATGCATAACAGATGTGCTGGAAGGTTCCAGCACTAGGAGACCCATGGCGCACTCTGCTGGAGACAGGGGGTAATTTCCAGATCCCAACAGTAACTCCAGTCCTAAAAGACAATAACAAGAGACAGAAGAGGATCCTCGGCGCCCTCTGGTGGGCAAGCCTGAGGATCCCAACAGATTCAACCCTCCTCTTTCTCCAACATCCACACAAACTCCATCTGGCTCCTCCTCTATACCGCTGCTTGTCCCTATTGAAGTAATTCCTAAGATGCTGCTGAGTCCAGCAGAAGCCCACCATGTTGACCATGGTTCTGCCAGAGATTTTTTTCCCAAGGGTTTTTTTTTATCTCCACCATCGCTTCATGCTTGCTGATGATGGAGGTTATTAGGAGCCTGCACCTTAAGCTGGCATCCATCTTCATACCAACTCTGTTCCACCACCACTTTCAGACCTAGGGGGACTTTGTCCCTGTTCTCAGTCAGTACTGCAGCTCATGCATGTAATCAAAGTGAAAATCAGTGTTAATTCAATAAAAGTATTTTGATTGCCTTTATTCTTTTGTTGGTTTTTCAGGTTGAATTCCCATTCTAACATATTTTTTGTTTCAATTGTAACTGGCTAAACAAAGATGGGGACTCAATACTTGTTTTCTGCAAAATAGCTTGAATTCAATCAGATTAAATGTAATGTGTCTGTGAGCAACAACTTTCAATTCAATGAATTACTTTGGAAGGAAATGCATATATACAGCATATGAAGAAAACTGCACAACATCCATATGTCAAAGTTGGATAAAAGGTCTACGAAGTTAGAATCATCTCATGACTGCATTTTTCTGTCTTACTTTCCCTCGACTGCTGTTCAATTCTTCAAGCATAGTTTGAACAAGAAAGAGTCTTGTAATCACAGCTTTGGCAGAGAGCAAACAAAACGAAAATAACACTTTGGTTTTCTCACTTGTTCTCTGTTGGAGAAGGCACCTGCAAAGAGTGTAAAAATGTTTCTGTTTTTGGAAAAGGTGACATCTCTGAGGATATCATCCAACCTTTGTGGTTGGTCTATCAGCTCCCTGGAAATCGGCTCCTAACAGACTGGCTCCCCTGGGGCCTCTGCTCCACAGTCCATGACTCATACCCTTCCTGAAAAATCACTGGAGCAGCAATCCAGAAAACTTTTCCTTTGCCAGAATGGAAGAGAGGATATTTTCAGACAGATTAACTAAGCTCATAATGATAAAATAAATCTGAAAGAGGCACCTGAAAACTTTAACTAGTATGGCATCAGCCTCAAACAATCATTCTGAGAAACAAATATCTTCAACCATAATCTCTATTCTTAAGACATAAAACATGTCAAACATATATCCATTATTCATATTCATATAGAACCTTCTTTTTAATTATATATTAATATGATGACTACATACTGATCCATCTTTTTTTTAGGTCAGTCAGGATTATTTGTTTTTGCAAAATCTTGAAGTTCTTCTAATGTAAATTAATTTGCCTGCAAACTTAAGTTTATACTTGACATATTTTTTAAATAAATTATTTTGTGAGTTCAAGGTTTGTTTAATACTTGCTTTAGGGTTCTTGATTTAAAATGTACTTCTAATTAAACAAAGGATCCTGATTGGAACACATTCAAATTGTGCCATGTGACTAATATACCAGTAATGCTGAGAAGCCGTTTGCAACAGAGCCAAGTGAGTATGAAATTCTGGTGAATAAACAAATTACCAGAAAAGTATCCATACCTTTGACAGATGTACATGTAAAGGAATCTTTAATTTATCAAGAATTTTCTTCTAAAGCCGGGCATACACTGTTTTGTTTTGCCCTTTTCATGGCGATTTTCCAGTCGTGCGAGAATTTTTGGATCGGGCTGTCTTTTAGCCTGATTGTGCGTTGTGCATCGTGTAGTATACAGGGGGTAATGAGGGTCGATCAGCCTCTCACGACCACCTCCCGATCAGGATTCATAAGGTCGGGAGAAAATCAAACATGTTTGAAATTCATTCAGAGTTTGACGTGGTTTTTAGACGCACAGTGTGAGCAGGTTGATCGCATCAAAGCATCGGGTTGCACAGTGTGAGAACTTGCAACGTGAGCTGTGAACTCACACTGTAAGATGAAACCCTGTGGTTTCGTCATACAGTGTGAGCTGTAGCTATGTGCAACAATAAAAAAAAGTTGTACAGTGTATGCGCGGCTTAACTGGAGGTAATACAAACATTTTGTACTAGCCCAGTCCTAACTGCAATCTGAAAAAAAAAATTTTGGATGGGGCTGAAGATTAGAGTGACACCAAGGTGATTTCAGTAATTGCAATGAAGATAATTCAATTAATCATTAAAAAAAGAGTTGTTCATGACAAGAGTTTAAAAAAATTGTTTAAAAGGTCATGTCCAAAGATTAGCCTTACTGTTTGCTCCAGCGTTATGAAAATTTATTCTAAAAAAACGAATGACCTGATGGTCAAATACAAATGAGGAGATGGACATGTATTTTTTCTTTGTTTTACGTAGAACATTTGGGCTTGTTGCAGGTGATCTATAATGATTGCTGCACAAGTGATATGATGGCAGAACAAGCTTGGTTTGAAATGAACAGACTGCATGGCCTAAGAAAAAGAGAGATCCTAAGTGATGTAGTTAAAGGTAATGATGACAATAAC
>NW_015150768.1:494012-499871 GCF_000732505.1 Cyprinodon variegatus | reverse complement strand
TATATATATATATATATATATATATATATTTTATAGTGTCCTGTCTGGCAAAGTGGCAATAAGAACAATAGTCTTGATGTCAAAAAGAGCCCAATAGATTTTACTTTCACCAGTGGAGCAGTACAGCTATTGCCATAGTGTTCCGCTTCTTTCATGCATATAAATTGCTTTATTATAATTATGCAGGGAGTTTTACAGATTATATGGACACTGCAATGTAAATAGAACAAAAGAAGAAAAAAAAAGGGAGATAGTGATAAAACATTTTCAGTCTGCTTCATCACCTGCAAAGAGATGTAAAAAGGACAGCACAACCAACAGACATGGTACGAGACATACAATAAAGTAACACCTATATACTATCGCTGAAGTAGTATTATTTAATCTGACATGTACTATTTGTAAATCATATACAAATATAATTTATAGTGCACTCCACATTGGTCGCCTCTTTCAAAGACCTACAAACAAACCTAAAAATTAAAAAAGATGGAAATCATAAAAGTAGAATAAAATAATGTAGGAAATTTGTCTTTTTTGTTCAGTGACCGTTCAAGCCTCCCTGACAGAGAAGCCGAAGTCAGATTTACATGAGATAACATAATATAAACAGCTGGATTTACCTCCACCATCCTCTCAACAGTGCTTTATTCAGAATAATGCAATTATTATGTTTTGTTTAATTGTATAAATTTGTCTGTTGTCCTTCAGCGTTATTTTTGATCCAGCCAGTACAGACCTTTCCCTCCTTTAATTGTACTATTGTTTCCCCTTATGGTCCAAATATGTTTTATGCTCATGTAATCTGTTGAAATGTTTGTATGTGAGTTAAAAAAAAAAAAACCTAGCCTCAGGTTTTTACATTTTTGTATCCCCCATCCATATTTTTGCATAGTTTTGTCATTGTAATATAAATTGCATTTTAATGAAAGCAGACAGCCAGAAAAAGGTTTGCACAGGTTTGTTTGATGAATTGCATGTGCAAACAACATTTTTCACCTCCTTTGAAAATCTGATTGGTGTGTGCAAACAGGGTTGCAACTGTTTTATAACCCATGCAAACTTGTATAATAGGGGTGCACCTATTTCCACTATGACATCATGAAAAAACTGTTTTTTGTCAATTGCGCAGAAAAAATATGTGTTTATGATATATATTTTAAAGGCGACTTTATGTAATATCAAATTGTTTTAAGCTTTTTACAGCTTCTGACATGGAGTCCAAGCAGAATTCAGTCATTGTGTTGTTACGATTATCTAGAACTTCCACTAAGTTTAACTCTTTAGTTTTTGAGCCAGATCTTTACTTATTTTGGGTTATCATAGTTCATGTAATAAAGTACAAAAATATGGAGGATATTGCAGAGCACAAGTATGGTTCAATCTAGTAAGAGGGGGAGGACAGCCAATGAGCAGAGCCTGGCACGTACATTTTGAGACAGATGGCTGTCAGAGTCCATATGCGTTGGAGAGAATATCCAAGCACTTCACTGGCATTGTCCACATGAATACATATGCGTGTGCATGTTAAATCTGACATGATTATTTGCACATTTAAACCCCTATGGATTATGCACGTGAACTAGATCACAGATTTCTACTTTTTTTGTGCATCAGAACCAGAATAAAGATTCATTTCAGAGTATGCTGTGACCTAAACAGTACAAGCAACATGGGTTAAACTGACCCTCAGCATGAGTTGCTTGGCAGCATTGACCGAGCCAAGAATACTACATTACTAACGTCAATTGGTGAGATGCGGTTCATTATCACACATGGTCCATCAAGCTGGCCCAGTAGCATTCACAGACACAAAGCATGAACAGAAAGATCAGCCAGCATGAACAGTGTGCTGACTGCAACGTCAGTATATTGAAACAAAACTAACAAAAGCAGAATAAGATTTCCCTCAAAATGAAAGATTGGATTTCGTAAATTAAATGATCCACTAAAACTCATTAAACATTTTAAAAACATTAAACTTTTATGTATATAAAGGAAACATTAAATGTGTCATCATTGTGCATCAATTTGACTGGCAGGAGCAGTGTATGTAATATATGTTAGCATTCCTTTGTTGTGTTACATGTAGTTTTGTTGCTTCTCAAGCCAAATTTAATCCCAGAGGCAACGCCTGGCTACAGCATATGAAATGAGGAATGTGAACTTTATGTGAATTAGGTCTGGTACATGAAAAATGAGCCTGGACAGCCAGGGTACCCAGATGCTCATGATCATGTCTGGTGCAGTCATTTAGGATAAACAGAAACTCATGGACAAATGAGTGCAATCCCCTTTCTGAAAGGAGCTTCAAAACGAGTGCATAATGAAATGTATAATTTATTTATTCTAAGATGCTTGAGGCCCCTTTGAAATAAACATGAGAGAGACAGTGAGTGAAGGGGAATTAGAGAGAGGCAGAAAGATTGAGAGGGAAGAAGGAAAGAGAGGAAGTAGAGAATAGGTGAAAGCAAATAGGAGACAAAATCAATAGTTGTATGAAAATATCAACTTGACCTGTTGGCATCACCCTTGCTATTCCAAAAAAGAAACCAAAATATGTTCTTTCAGCTAATTCTCTGATAAACATCAGTGTTGGTTAGCAAAATTGCAAGATAGATAGACATTAGAGGTGTCGTTAGAAAAACGTTCATTTTAATTATCAATGTGAGAGTGTCTCACAGTAAAACTATTTTTATACAAGTGGAAACCTTTCAAACTAGTTATAAGGGTGTGTCGAAGCGAACCATGCACTGCTAGAACAATAAGCAAAGAAAATAATAAAGAGCCCTATCTATTTGTTGTTATCCATGTGTAAGTGGTGATTTCTTATTCAACACTAGGAATACTAAGCCCCCACTGTAAATATTGTTAAAATATTGGTGGAACACGCATTTTTAGAGTTCAAAAATTCTGTCATTTAGCTACGATAAATATGTGCTCAAAGGTGCTTGATTTCATGAGTGTGTTGCGAATTCATCAGCTGTTGAGCTTACCATCGGAATCAATCTTCCCTTCACACTGGAGCAGCAGGACGCTGCCTGTCAGTCTCTATGAGAAATCCCCTAAAGCTTTAGGATAGGCTAAAATCCATTGTATATTGAGGCAAGCAGCATGAAAGAAGGCCCTGATTGGATAACAAGCAAAAATATGTCACTTCCTGCGAGGCTAAGCAATCTTGGGCGGTCTATGGAGCGGGGATGGGTCTTGAAACGGACTGCTCATTGCAGACTAGCAGAACACTACTTAAGGATTTTTGAAAGACAGTGACCAGACAGCCAGGAAGCTTCCCTCATGAAGCTCAGATAAGAGTGGAAAAAGCAATAATTTAGTACTAACAGTCATCTTGTGCTGAACTCTTGCATTGGTTCTTGGAGTTTATTATTTCAGGGCTCTCCAAAACAGATATATTTTTGCCATTGCAGTGAGGTGTTTAACATTTTTTAATGCAATATATTGGATTTGGATTTCATGGATAATAGTGAGCCTTCCCTGTTTGAGAAAAGCAGCAGCTATCACTGCCATGTGTAAATGTTCAAATTCATGATAGAACAAGTTAAAGTCAAAGGCTAAACATGTATTGGCTGTTTGAAATGGTTAGCTGGAGAGGAGACAATATCTTCTCTCTACACAAAACATGGCAGGACAACCCTGATTTGCATAGTTGCATCTAAATGAACCACAAGACATCCAGATCAATGTGTTTCTGACAGATGCATAAACCATATAGACCCTCATCGGGTTTATTGGAAGGCAAACAGTATATCAGTATGAGTCTCTGTTATCAATACCAGGCGTGACGGTGGAGACATGTTGATTTAGATTTGCTTCCTAACATGGCATCTAGGCATTAATCATAAACACATGCTACAGAATTTAAGGAGACCTGTTTGTGCCTTTTTGTTGAATATAAGGCTTTAAGGCATGAAATAGCACAATGGTCCTAAACACAACAGTAATTTTAAAACAAAACTGTTAAAAAAAAGGGGGGAAAAAATGAAATTGCCAAAGTCAAATTATGACTGATTATAGATTATGACCGAAATCACTTGGCAAGATCTCATAACAGTTATTAAATAAAATAACTAAATATCAGTTAACTAAAGGATATAAATATATCACAGTGACTAATAAATCTTTTTCAGCCAAATCTATTTCAAGTTATTCATGCTATTTATATTTGCACTTTTCTTACATTCAGCATTACTAGAATTTTGGCTCTACCTAGGTTCAAGGGGTTGATGACATAGTTCTAAAGGTTCTGCTTAATTATATTTCAAGAATAAGAGTTTGTAAACAAAGTACTTTGCCATGGTATAAAGCCCTTTAACAAGAACATATTTTCAAAGTATACAAAAAATGGTAATGCACTGAGTTCTGCCAGTATTTAGTACAGGCGGATATGTTGTTGAACCAACAAATGAATATTTAAATGGGCAAATAAAGCATGCATCTTGGAGCAAGGAGTGTACAACCAGAAAATGTGGGAAGCAGATTGGCTCTGTCAGTCGCTTCATCTTTTTCTGCTTTTCATGGATAAAAGCAAATGTTAACGTTGCAATGTGGAGATTGTCCATTTAACAGATGAAGGCTGAGCATAAGTAACAACCTGTCACATCAACCTTTGATGTTCAGAGAGTTTACAATGAACAAAAGAAAAAAAAGAAAGTTAAGAACCAGAATCTAAATTTCTTTACAACCCATATATTTTTACTGGCTTGGATGAGAATGATGCATGTGCAGCTATGCATATGAATACTCTTTTTAATTCCATTTAAAGAAATTACTATCAAAAATATATATTAACAAATAAGTGAAGAACATAATTAGTGCTTATCCACATGAGGAGCGTTGCTGTAAATTTGGATCCTCGCTTTGACTGCAGCAGCATTAAAGGACATATATGTATATATATTTTAGAACTCTGCATATTCACCAAGAAACTCTAGCCTTCGGGCACAGCTCTTTACTCTAGCTTATCATGAAGCCCTTTTAAATGAACCTTAACACATATCTATACATCTCTGTTATCTAAATAAGTTATGACTCTGCAAAATATACATGCTGAGTAGGTTCAGCAGTTAATCTTTCCCTATAATTTCATAGAAAACTTTCCCTTCTTCACCATAAAATACAAAATAAGTTCTTAAAAGTGCAAAGTTTCAGTTTTAGTCTAAGGTTACAACATTGTCATGTATTGTTGTATGAACATACACCTAATTAGCTGTATATTAGGAAAACGAATGAGAGGGTGAATCAAGCACAAGGCATGTTAACTCGGCACACATATGGAATAAATTCAAAAAGCTCCATTCAAAAATTAAGAAAATGTATATGCAAAATTTATTTAACTTCAATTCTAAGCTGTTGATGAACAGTGGAGCATGGTTAGGACAGTTCTTCCTGGAGTTGATGATTATCTCCTTTGTCTTCCCCACATTCAGGATCAGGCTGTTATGACAACACATAACCAAACTTCTGCAAAATTGCACCTTAAATATTTAATCCTCTGAACTTCCATATCAATGCATTTTTTTACACCATGTTTTTCTCCCACAATGTTTACATTTGCTCACTGGTGCACTTCAAGAAATGGAAATGCCATGAGAGCTGTACAAAATGAAATTTTGTTTGGTATACACTCTGTGTACACAAAATGACGATAAAATGTGTCTAAGTCTTGGTCATCTTTGCACCAGCCCACCAGCTGCTCCACCTCCTCTCTGTAGTCCTGGTCATTGTCGTCTCTGATGAGGCCCACCACCATGTGTCATCTGCAAACCTCACAATGTGATTGGTGGTTAACCTGGGGACGCAGTCACGTGTCATCAAGGTGAACAGCAGGGGGCTCAGGACGCA
>NW_015150768.1:491827-492952 GCF_000732505.1 Cyprinodon variegatus | reverse complement strand
CCCTGAGGAGATTGTGTGCTCACGCGGTGATGATAACAGACGTGTTCTGTCCGACCCAGACTGACTAAGGTCTGTGTGTGAGGGAGTCTAGCAGCCAATTGCAGAGGGATGTATTGAAGCCCATCTGTTCCTGTTTGCCAATCAGATGCTGTGGGATGATGGTGTTGAAAGCTGAACTGAAGTCGAGGATCAGCATCTGCATGTGGGTGATCTTCTACCAGTCAGCTTCAATATAAAAACCATGAAACATGGCTTTCTGCAAGCATGAATTTGGGTTCCTTTAAGAATACACACATATCACCTTTAGCTTGGGTTAAACACCAGAATCAAGGACAAAACAGAATTATCCAAGATACTTCAGTTGTTCTTGTCCTCTTGGTTCTAATTGCTTGAATGCTACCACCTTTTTACCTTCCATCCTCACTGCTTGTTTGAGCCAGACAGAACGTCAGACATGGGAAAAGTAAACCTTATCCAGTGAGTGATCAGAATGAGTGTGAGTTCATCCTGATTATTATTAGAAAGAAGATTTATTGCAGTCAATTAATAAGTCCAGTTATCTCTGCTCTTGTGGAACGAGTGAATGAATTTTCAAAGGCATCAATTGCAAATTGCCCCGTAGTAACATTTTGCAACAGATGATATATCAGGTAGGGAAGGTGGTCAATGTGCAATAGGGTCAGTTTGTACTCATAGTATTGCAACTGTAAAAACATACAAAGCATTTTTTTTATTCCCTGATCTTTTAGAAGGGATATGATCAATTTCTTATTTTCATATTATGGGCTTTTCTTATTGCAATCAATTTAAAGTACATCTAAAAGTCTTTGGAGAGGAGAAAACAAGATATTTACAGCACAGCTGTGTTGAAGACTAAAAATGCGCTCTCTTAGTTGTGCCTCTAGGTAATTTACTGTGTTTACAGAGTATGGAAATGTTTGATTTAGTTTTTTGGGTTTTCTTTATTTGTTCTGAATTGCCTAAGGGATGTTACCATTTTAGAGCTACTCCCCAAATTAACAACTACTTTTCTGAGTCATCAGCTCTGAGAAAATTTAAAAAGTCAAAGCTTCTGATCTTCTGCTTTATTAGTAAATCATTTACTCCATTATTAGTAAATGAGTA